>NC_063190.1:29388864-29481463 GCF_017589495.1 Alosa alosa | reverse complement strand
CCCACATGACACCAACATAGGGAGCCCACATGGGTTTATCCCAGTTTGTCCATGTCTAACCCAAACATTAAGTACAACTGGGTCCCATTTGTGTTGCCCATTCTGAGACCATATATTGGTTTCACATTAATTACCCATCTAGGACCCATATGGATTGCCCAAGTGGGTTTCTCCAGGTTGGCCCATATCCAACCCGAGTGGTTTACCCAAATGGGATCCATATGTGTTGCCCATTCTAAGACCATAAATTGGTTTCACATTAATTACCCATGTAGGGCCCAAATTAACTGCCCACGTGATATTGTCTAGGTTTGCCCATATCCAACCTGAGTGACTAACCCTAATGGGCCCCATATGTGTTTCCCAGACTGAACCCAATTGTTGATTTCCCATTAAGGACCCACATGACACCAACATAGGGAGCCCACATGGGTTTATCCCAGTTTGCCCATGTCTAACCCAAACATTAAGTACAACTGGGCCCCATTTGTGTTGCCCATTCTGAGACCATATATTGGGTTCACATGAATTACCCATCTAGGACCCATATTTATTGCCCACATGGGTTTGTCCAGGTTGGCCTATATCTAACCCGAGTGGTTTACCCTAATGGGCTTCATATGTGTTGCCCATTCTGAGCCCATATATTGGTTTCACATTAATTACCCATTTGGGACCCATATGAATTGCCCACATGGGTTTTTCCCGGTTTGCCCATATCCAACCCGAGTGGTTAACCCTAATGGGCTCCATATGTGTTGCCCAGACTGAACCCAATTGTTGATTTCCCATTAAGGACCCACATGGCACCAACATGGGGAGCCCACATGGGTTTATCCAGTTTGCCCATATTTAACCCAAACATTAAATACCAATGGGGCCCATATGTGTTGCCCATTCTGAGCCCATATATGGGATTCCCATTACAGACCATAGTAGGACTCATATTGGAAGCCCACATGGGTTAGACAATGTCTAACCCAAGTGGTAATCCCTCCTGGGACCCAGTTGTGTTGCCCATGCCGAGCCCATATAAATGCTTTCCCACTATTTACCCAACCAGGACCTACATGGGTAGCCCACATGGGTTAGCCCACATGGGCCCTTCTTGGCTAACCCATATGGGCCCCTTGAAAAATGCCCACCTCTAGCCCATGCCCACCTGGTACCCATGTAGCCCATGTAGAACCCATGTGGGCCCCAGATATACATGTTGGCTGGGATGTAGCACAAAACAATAACAATGACTAGCGTATAGTTCCATGTCAAATCAGCCTAGAAAATTGCCACTTTTCATTTTCCGTTGGTATTATTAGACTTTCTAACTTGATAGGAGGCAAGTTTTGAATAGGACAATTACTGGAAATCTTAGTCACTTTTAAATGTGATGCTAGCAGGCGAAATGCTAATGGTCTAATCCAATTCAATGATATGCTGAAGCTAAAAGTGGTATCGCCAGACTCCGAGAACGGCTGGATGAACTGGAGAAAGGTAAAAATCAATTGTTTAACTCTAGGGGAGGTGGAAAATTAATATAATTCCCCAAATGGTGGAATATCCCTTTAAATTACATTTCGAGTGATCACATAGCCTACATTCAATGTTGCAATATTATCAGTAGGCCCTATGTGCAATTTGCTTTTGAGCAGGATCTTACAAGAACATTTTGAAATGAATGGAAAGACACAGTGATGATGAGATTTTGCACACAGCTGTAGCTGAGGCCGTAGGAGAGCGCCGAGTCCCATACGTTTTCCCACCAGCGGAGCTAGTTGGCTAGTTGAAACTTTTGCCAACTTAAAACGAAACTTAATCAGGCCAATGAAATCGTGTATAGAGTCGTTAGGTGGGCTTAACATAATGATTGATGGCAGAGTTGCAACGGTATGCAACTGTATAGTCTATGTGTTAAAGAGTGAAGCCAATCGGCCCCAGCTGTGGCACAACTGGCTGGGCACCTTCACCGTATGCTGGCGACCCGGGTTCGATTCCCGTTCGAGTCTTTTCCGGATCCCACCCCTGCTCTCTCTCCCATTTGTTTCCTGTCACTCTCCACTGTCACTATCATTAAAGGCATAAAAAGGCCAAAAAGCCAATCAAACTCACGATTGATTTCAAACCATTAGCATTGTTGTTTTAAATGTATGCTTTCATTATTCTCCAATTTCTGTAGGCAATCTATTTTTTTCTCTTGATGTTAAATTTGATGACTTTCGATGAAAATCCTGTAGATGGCGCTTGCCTATCGAACAGAAATCGTCTAGTGTTGTCTTAACTTTGCGACATATATCGTCTTTTCGTCAATCTACTGTTTTGGTCTACTTTTCTACCTCGTGCAAGAGCAGAGATGAAGCTGAACTAAACCTCGCATGAATAAACGAGGCCAAGATGTCGCTGACTTGAGTTAATGAAACTGCTTCAGCCCCAAGTGAAAGTCTACGCTAGTTCAAGCCAGGCTATTTCTATTAAGCGCCGCCTTCATTAGCGAGGTTGATGGAATACCCCTACTCTTTGAAGTGGCAGGTGTTTGCTGATTAGTGTGGCAATAACAATTGTGACCCTTTACATGTCCCATTGGATCTGTACTGTACATTTAGACACTTTTGTCCAAAACAACTTACAAAATGAGGAACCTCTGAAGTTCGCCTACAAAAAATAACCAAAGCTGCCATCTTTGCCCATATAAGGAGATCCGGGTGTTAATTGAAGCTAACTACCTATGGCAAGTTGCATTCCAAGTTAGCGCTGGGGTAGCAAAAATCTAATGGCGGCCTTACATTGTACGATTTTGGTCTGTTTTCACAGTCGGTGACTTAATTTCCAAAGTCGGACAGAAATCATGGGAGTTGTACTGGAATCGTAGCTCCGTCCAACTAGATCGTTAAGTGTAAGGTGCCAATCTTAGCGGTTTTAAGTCAGTCGGAGTCAGTCTTTTTCTAGTTTTGCCGTTGCGACTATACATGTTTGATATTATCGCAAGTCTTTCTGGTCATGGCTCATGCAAATAATGACATGAACAATAAAAACCAATAGTGACCTTTCTCCAACACCAAACAGGAAAGGGGCAAAGTAGGCGACAGCTGTAGCAGAGTCCCGGAGTCTTTTACTGTCTATGGATGCGTCTCCAGCACTGCACCGCACGCAACTGTGTGTGGGAGCCGTAAGCGTAAAACACATTTTGATATACATCTTGCAATACACACACACCCCGTCTACTACCTGAAGTCGGTAAGCGGATGTTTCGAAAATGTACCTCCCCCCTCGTTCCTTACTTTAAAGGAATTACCCGGAGTAAAATGCACTTTAGATCAATTTATGGATGATTGGGAGTACATACGTTGAGTTGACATCAAAATCATGTCATTCGGATGTGTTTTGAGAAAGTTAAATTTTACAGTTTTTAGTCAAAACTCGTTAGCCAGGAAGTGACCCGGGCATGTCATTTTGCCGCTACAAAACGCTATTTTTATACCTCTTCTACAGTTCCAAACAACATTACACTTATGTGGTAGTGAGTAGAGGGTCCCTAAAGCCAAACCGAAGTATCCCGAGGTCTTTATGTGGTCGGATAGAGTCCAGAATGAATTTCATCAAGCCAGTACCTTTCTGCAGCTGGCATCTTTAGGGGAAAGTCCGTAGGAGTCGATTGCCGAGTGTGGAGTAAAAATTCCAACCTGTTAGTAAGCTAGGGTTTCCTGCTAGGGTTTGCTGTTGCATACAACTTCATTTCAATTTCGAAAGAAATACTGGACTTTTTTTTATTTTTTTTAAAAGCAGCGACGAAATTGTGAATTTCCAGAGCGTGTTACTCCACACTCGGCAATCGACTCCTACGGACTAGGGATGGGGAAATTTTTAAAAAATCTTAACCGGCCACTGAGCCTCATTAACCGGTTAAAGTCGGTCACCGAAAATTCTATAACTGCCATTTATGATACCCGTGTCCTGTCGCGCGTCTTTCTCTACCCGTGAAACAAGTTATCCCCCCATTTTAGAATGGTTAGGCTCCTGTCACACAATGTTAGTTTGTGCCCTTTGTATTATACATTTTCCACAATCATTGTCCACTACTTGTGGAGGAATAAGGGTTTTGTTTTGGGGAGAAAAATAATTGCTTTCCCTGCACACCCACGCACAGGCACACATTACGCACAACGTCGACCTTCAATGCAACGCGGCACCGAGTTCGGGCTATAAAAAGCTCACGTTACAAAGTCACAAACAGAGAACGCTACATTTGGTGGTGTTACAGGAAAGTATATTAACCAACGTCTTCGTAAAAAAACGTACCGATTGCCAAAAGCCTCTGTAGCGTGCTGCACAAAATCCTTTGCAATACGTTCCTGTCGTCATGCCATTTAAGTACAGATGAATAATGAAGTTTTTCGTGTCTTCGTTTGCCATTACATTGTTACAATTATCATCATGCCATAGTCAACACGCAGCCACTAACAAGCAGTGAAGACTGGCTGGCATTCGGGAGCTTTTAAAATATTGTTTTTTTGGGGGGGTTTTAACCGGCGGCAGAAAATTTTAACCGGTCAACGTTGATTCGGTCAACCACCGGTTAAACGGCTACCGGTTAACATCCCTACTACGGACTTTCCCCGAAAGGTACTGGCTTGATAAAATTCATTCTGGACTCTCTATCCCAGTGGTTCTCAAATGGGGGTACGTGAAGGCATTTCAGGGGGTATGTGAGATTTTAAAATATACATACATATATTGATATTTATCAGTTCCAAAGTTTAATAAATTAGACACTGATGGCACAGTGCTCTGTTTAAGTCTTTTTTTCTCAGCTAAAAATGCTTTGCGCTGGTTAGGGGGTACTTGGCTGAAAAAATATTTCACAGGGGGTACATCACTGAAAAAAGGTTGAGAACCACTGCTCTATCCGACCACATAAAGACCTCGGGATACTTCGGTTTGGCTTTATAGGGACCCTCTACTCACTACCACGTAAGTGTAATGTTGTCTGGAACTGTAGAAGACAGGGCCGCACCATAGACATTGAGGGGGACGTGTCCCCCCCAATATATGACCAAAATGTCCCCCCCCAATATTAGAAAATATATTACATAGAAATATACATAGAAATAGAAAGAAAGAATAAAGCGCTATACTAGGCCTACAGGAAACCAACACATATCTGAAATGTAATCAAATGTAAATAACGCACAAATTAGTGACCTATGGTACCAGAGTAGCCTACACCCCTGAGTGGTTTGTCCTGGTGATTTTCCGTTTTTTGTTAGTGGTGTGCGCTATCAAAAGCTTCCATTTACTGCACCCTACTGCGGTGAGGTAGGGCTACGACGGAGTATTAGGGCCACACATGAAGAAAACAATATTTTTCCATGGCGAGCTTAAACTCGACATGTTGACTTTAAAGTCGCCAATGTCGACATTAAACTCGACATTTCGAGAATAAAGTTGAAATATAATATCTAAAACAAATCACAAAACGTAATTTCTGTCAGAAGCCAGTCTATAATGCATACAGGGGTAACATGAGGTGAGTCAGAGAGAAGAGGGGCCTGTCTTAGTAGCCTATTCCTGAATCCTGTCCCTTTCAAACTACGTTAAAATTGTGTGATTAGCCGCCAGCATAATAAAATCTAAATTAAAAGACAAAATCTTATTAGACTCTAAACCTATGAGTCTAAGCCTTAGTTTTAAAAAATCTTCAGGTGTAAGTAATAAGTCAAAGAACCACATTCTGTGTAATATGGAGGTTATCATAAGAAACTCTAGTTTGTAATTTCTTCTAAAGTATACATTATGAACACAAATGGAGTCACGGGTCCAGGGATGGACCAGTGAAGTTGCTTCTTCTCCACCCTTCTTTTCACAAAAACTCACCAGAGGGGGGGGGGGGGCATCTGTGTCCAGGAGTTCATAATCCATCCATGCCATATGTCTGTCAAAAGTTTGGAATAGCCTTATTGAATGACCTAACTAACGACTTGTTTGTGATTTTTAATAATATTTTTGCATGGTAGGAAATGTATTGAAATTCTGTTTGGGGGTCCCTCAGACCCCACCACAGATTTGGCCCCCAATGTTGACATCATGACTACGGCCTTGGTAGAAGAGGTATAAAAACAGCGTTTTGTAGCGGCGAAATGACATGCCCGGGTCACTTCCAGGCTAACGAGTTTTGACTAAAAACGGTAAAATCGAACTTTCTCAAAACACATCCGAATGACATGATTTTGATGTCAACTCAACGTATGTACTCCCAATCATCCGTAAATTGATCTAAAGTGCATTTTACTCCGGATAATTCCTTTAATATTTCATATCAGAAAGTTGCCAACCCTACTTATGCCATAACACCACATACTCATAAGTTGCATCTTAATTTATTTTAACATGTACATTCCCTAAAATATCCATGGGAATAGTTTTAACAAGTACGATATACGATATAAAGTTAGCCAGTTAGCAATCTAATGAAGCTACCATCGAATATTACCTAGCGTTCATGGACATCGGAAAAAACTTTTTCCCAGTGAAAAGATCATTTAATCATCATTCCGCATCATTCACGTCACGTAATGTGTGAGTCAGAGGTCGGAAACTGGGGCTAGATTTTGCTAACAGAGTTGCCCAGTTAGGGGCTCGTCATCACTTTTGTCGTCACATTGTAGTGTGTTTGTAGTTCATGTGGCCTTTCATGTCCAACAGTTTTAATGTGAACTTGGGAATTTGACATTTTTGTCACTTGAAAGCTGCATATCTTTCTTTCACAAGCGTCTTACTCTATATTTTAAGCAAATAAGGTTATTTATTTAGGATTAGTGAGCATACGATTTAACCTTTGTTGTGGCATCTGTGTTTGTCACACATTCCGACGGCAAAGCACATGAACACTTGCTGTGGGAAAAACAAAGTAATCACAGGGGCGGTCATTTCCAGGTGCCATGAATGCACCATTAGCTTCCAGAGTAATTTGTCTTCAACATTGGGAAATCGAGGGTGAATTAGGTTGTTAGCATACACTGGACAGTTAAGTAAACGCAATTCCTTCAAACCATTGTGTTCAGAAACAAGCAGAACCCCATCTGAATTTAAAATGAATGTGTGTAACTGCTAGTGAGATCGCTCATTGATTCCCATATGATCTTACCATGCTTTCCCCGACGTTGGGAGCAGTAACCTTTCCGAATCTTTCTGCCGACCGTATCTATGGCCGCCAAGTGGAGGGACTCGCCTAAAAGGACTTTGATGAGGGCGTTACAGTAATCGAGGTAAGAGATAATCATGGTTGAGCTGCCAACTTGTTGGCTGCCTCAGTCACTCACACTCCCCCTGAATGCTTGTAGTCTGAGCGAATTAGGGTTGAAGGTGGAAGTAAATACAGCAAAAGGATATTTGGTATCAATCGAACCGTAATTTCATGTAGATTAAGAATTTCAGGTGCCTACAGCGCAGTACCAGAAAAAAGATATACAGCTTTGAATGGACCATGGTATAATGATTATTGGGCCAAAATTGTATACTATCACATATAGATATTAGCTGATATCTCCCATACTGGTAAAAAGATCTTTACCAAACTTGGTGTACTTACTCACCATAAGTTCTTGATGAAATTAGTAGGTGTTTAATGTCTTGGGGTCAAAGGTCAAGGTCACGTGAGGTCATACTTGACATGCAATGTTTGTTTTATACCTCTCAAGCAGATTGAAGGATCCTCATTAAACCCAACACATTTAATTAAGCCTAAATTAACTGATAAGGCATTAAAGATCATGGGGTTACAGGTAGAGGTTAAAGGTCATGAGGCTATAGCTGGCTGAGGCATAGAATCAACTATCTGAATTGACATTAAAAAAGATTAAGACATTTATTAAAGCAAAACAAACTTTATTTTCTGTATAAAACAGTTGTTTCAACCTCCACATCTTATTTTAGTATTGTAGTAGTAGCCTCTCTGAAACCAGGGGAGATCAAAATAATTTGCTGTTTTAAAATGCAAACATTTGTGTGAATACCTGTTTTAAATAACATTTTTTAGTTCATAAATTATATTGGAGTAAAAACAAAGTACTATTACATAACATTCAGTACATCAATAACAACATTGTAGTTCATTTAGACAAGCTGAATAGCAGACGTTTTAGATTAAATCCAAACCATTTCTGTCAAACATCTGATAAACATTGTCATCTTGAGCTATTTCCTTCAACTTAAATTATAACACCAGACAATCGATGTAAATATCTATGTTGATAGAATAGTGTTAGAAATAAAAACTACCCTTGCATCGCATTGCAATAGTTATACTTTCTTCCCTGAAGTTGGTAGTAGGCATATAAGCAACGGCAGCAGCGGACTGATATTACCTAGTGTAACGGAGTTAGTAAATAGTTATTTAAATGGTGTATTAAATCCTGCATAAATGGGTCCAGACTTTTATTTTGTTGCCTCTGTGTACAGTTTTGCATTCTGGGCATTTTGCAGCAGGAAGAGCTTTACCCTGCTGCAGGTAGGTTGGGATATTGTGGGTCAGAGAGAAAAGACATTAAAAGTCATATTTACACTGTGTTGAATAAGTCCTATACTTCCCCATTTAAGTATTATGTATTAGGTCACCTATAAATCGTATTTGTGCGATGTTTGTATTGTTGTTTTTATTAGAGGGGATGCTTATTACAGTGCATGAAAATGCACTGTACTGTTCTTCCTAGGCTTATTATTATTCCGCTTACCACTTTTTCCGCACGCAATTTCTCTTGAACAGTTTAACTTAGAAACTTCATTCAAACTTTGTAACGTAGGTCTTCAAACAGATCGGGTTGCTATGTCTTTTCAACTTTGAAACGTTTATACTTTTTAAACTATTAAAGAAAAACTTTTTAAAAATCCCCATAGACTTAACATTGCCGATTATGACATCATAATACGGCCATTAAGCAATTAGAATCCTATGGCAGGTGTTCAGGCCACCTGCAGCCTCAGGCTTTAAGCATACAATCTGGGTCAATTAAGACTACACATCCTATTCAACTGTTTCCTCTGCCCAAAATTGTTTCAAAATAAAAGTCCTCACTACAATAATCCACTGTTAAACAATGTAACCCATTACACTACTGAACTTTTTACATTCAACTTTTAAACGGTCTACTTTTAAACTATCATTAAACTATCTATCTATTAACCCTCTATACCCCGTAGCGGCCGTCGACGGCCGTTCTGTATTCTCCTGTAACGGCCGCGGCCGGCCGCAATTCTTAAAGAGACATCTGCTACAGTATAACCTTCATACATGAAATAATACAGCGTTAGTGGATAAATAAACACTAGACTTTTATTTTGACACACATAAATGGCTAGGTCGCTATTGACTTTTCTCCGGTATTTTTGAGTTTAGCCTGTTGACTGACCGGCTGAGGACTTACGGTGCCTCTGGAGTTATGGCTTCTAACAAGCGTCCGCGTCTTTTCTCATTAGATGAGATGGTATTGATGTGCATCCACCATGTTTTGATGTAAGTGACGATCATATTGATGTAAGAAATTGACAAAATAAAAACATGAAAGTGTAATAAATTTAACGTTAGCATCCTCCCGTTTGTCATGACTGACTTAGCTGCCTCTCTGGCATAAAACAAATTGTATGGCTGTCACTGTGAAAGTCAGTTAAAGTTTAGCTAGCACCAGCAAAATATAGGCATAATTCAATGATGGGTCATGGCCTAATTAACAATAAAGTTTATGATAAACCCATGCCAGGTTTATTTGCAGTTATATCACATTAACATTACCCCTTTCTGGCATGTACAGTAAAGCTAACATTATCGTTATCCCACTTACAGATAGTTATTGCAAACTACTACTTATGTATGTCTCTCTAAATGAGTTTTTGTTGACTAATAACCAAAGCGGGAACCACCGTTGTGTTTTCTGCTTATGGATGTCAGGAAAATGTATTTGTATACAAGTAGGCCAATGTCTCGTCATCTTCGTGATTACAAAAAGCCTGCTAATTTGCTACCTTCACTGATGTAACGTTAGCGTTAGTCTGAGACTCGTAATGTTAGCACAGGATAGGTTGAAGGTTAGTGAACGAAAGTGCAACAGGTTCATTATCATCAACTGATCAAGTTTAGATAAATTATATAACATGATGTGCATATAAAACAAAACGTAAATCCATGTCAGGATTAACAGTCCCTGTTGTTGGTGACATGCTTATCAAATGAGTCACGATTTCATACGCTATGCTTCATGGCCTCACGTTAGTTCATATCCTCATCATTTTTTTAGCTGTAAGGCTCACTGTCCAGCTAAATCCCAAATAAGTGCAAGATATGCCAGTCTATTTCAATGAAATCAGTACTCATATAGTATCGTGTTTCCCAGCTTCTAATACAGAAATATGTGAACCATATTTATAACTTTTTGTTAGTGAAAAACTTTGAGACTGTAAGTGAGTAGGCCTATGGCTGTCTATGGGAAACATGAATATATAATTTTTAATGGATCATATATCATTTGAAAGAGCAATTTCTAATCTTTAAACTGAAAGAAACTTACAATTGACACTTTTCATTAGATTTTTAGTTATTCTTGGTTATTTAAAATGTTTCTCAAATTGCCCTTTTCTCTTAGAATTCCCAGGAATCTGAAGCATTGTTGTAGAATTCCACTGGGGTATAGAGGGTTAAACTAGCTGTCTATCAACAACGTTTAAACGATCTACATTCAACTTTTAAACTATATACATTCAACTTTTAAACAGTCTACTTTTAAACTATTATTAAACTATCTGTTAAACTAGCTGTCTATCAACAACTTTTAACTTGTCATCAACACTTGTCATCAACTATGTCAACTGTCAACACTTGTCATCAACTATGACTCCTACCCACTGTAGCTAGTTAGCATGGTTAGCATAGTTAGCATTGCTAGCATTTTTAGCAAAACTACTAAAAATGATTAACTAGGTTAGCTAAGTCACATGGTTAACATACTTAACATTGTTAGCATTCTGGTTAGCATAGTTAGCATAACTACTAAAAATGATTAGCTAGGTTAGCTAAGTCACATGGTTAACATAGTTAGCATGTTAGCATTGCTAGCATAGTTAGCATGTTTAGCAAAACTGCTAGAAAACGTTAGCTACATTAGCTAAGTAGCATGGTTAGCATGTTAGCATTGCTAGCACTGCTATAAAACATTAGCTAAGTAGCATGGTTAGCATAGTTAAAAATCTTAGCATAACTGCTAGCAAACATTAGAGCCATTCCAACTTTCAGTTATCGTCAAAAATCTACCTAAACACAGCCATTAAACTATTTGAATATCAACATTCATTCAACTTCCAGTCTGTCAACAACTTTTAAACTATTTACCTTCAACTTTTAAACAGTCTACTTTTAAACTATCATTAAACTAGCTGTCTATCAACAACTTTTAAACTATCTACATTCAGCTTTTAAACAGTCTACTTTTAAACTATCAACTTTTATTAAGCTATGCAACCACCATGTCTATCCTAGCATCACCGTAGTAACCATCTCTGTATTATCTGTTTTAACTATACATGATATTTTACATCACAACTTTAGCATTTTCATGCACTGGTCAGTGTTTCCCCTACAATGTATTCATCAGCGGCGCAGCGCCGCTCCTGGGATTCAAGCGCCACTGCAAAAAAAGTTGCCTAATTAAAAAAAAAAAAAAAACGCAAGTGAACTTCAGGAACAGCTGCCGTTCGTTCAGGTTTGATGTCAACAAATAATAGTAGGCTAACGTTGAAGGCGCAGTCAGGGATTCCACAGGAGATCATGCTTGTTTGTGTTTATGTTTAAGTTTATTAGCAGATGCAATTTTGTGCAAAAAAACGTAGCCTACATTATGTTAACTCATTGAATGCCAAGCTGTTTTCGGGAGCTTTGTCCTAGAGTGCCAGCAATCTAGACCATTGTTGATGATTTTTGTACAGCCACAGCATATTCTGTGTTATAGCTATGAACACATACAATAGCTCGATTAAAAGGTGAGACTTTAAGCTCTCGGTGGGTGCAAACCGTGTATTTCTACACGCCTCTGTTTCTGAGAAATCCCAAGCTAAACAGTGGCTAGTTTTCACCAAAATCGCTGTTTTTTTCTAGAAATGGAGATATAACGTCTTTCATGAAATATGAAGTGTTGCCTGTTACTTACTTGTGTGAACTTTCCGGGAAGTGATCAGCGAGACTGCTACCTAGTGATAGACCCACGAAAATGGCCTGGTTTTGACCTGACGTGCATGCGTCACTGATTCGACCCAAAGCGGCAACCGAGTTATGATAAAATGTCCAGATTGTGCGTTTTCATGAGTTTTCGATCGTCATATATTTCATTTCCATTAATCACAGAGTTCCCAAAATCACATATAAGGTGTGTTAGAGTGTTTAGTTTCGTAATTTAAAAAATAAAGCTAAAAACGTAATATTACGTTTTTGGCACTCAACGCATGGGTAATTTGAACAGTTTGAGTAATAGAATATGCAACCATTTACATCTGGAGATAGTTTGTAATTGCTGTAGAGCTCACCAAAATTATAAATTTAAAAGACACTTATCTCCTATAATAAAAGATAGATTTTCTTCGAGTTTTTGAGCATTTATTTTACCAAATGACATGGAAAACATAATTAATTTCATCCACATTTTCTTATGCACCATGCACAACGCTACCAAGTTAGCTTAAAACCCGTGAGAATCAAGCAAGCCCCACGGGCCGTCATGGCCTTAAAGTGACAGGCACTCAATTCGACTTGCATAGCACCAATACAGTGTAATGACATGAAAGAGAAGTCTATATAGTTTATACAGTGCTGTGCAAAAGTTAAGACACCCATGCTGAAATTGACTAAAGGGAGGAATAAAAAACATATTTTGCCTTTTGTCTTAATGCCTTAATTAAAAAAAAAAATAGGACATCAATTATTTTTTATTGTATCATGTATCGTAAATAATTCTAAATAGTAATAGTTTGTACAGTGGCCTACAGTGTACAGTTGTACAGTGGCTAATTACTAATAATGTAAACTAGAAATGCAATTCCGAGGAATTACACGAGGGGATGCAATCTGCTGGTTAGGGTGTTGGTGGGGCTGTTGAGCTTGCTGCTAGCTAGTTGGTAGGGTAATTGTGATACCTGCAAAGGTGCTTTTGGAGTAACCAAATTTGAATCTTGTGTGATATGGCATTCTTGAGATATAACACTCAAGGTGTTTTTGACCTTGATATTTGACCTTCAACCTCCAACATCAACTCACTTCATCTTTGAGTCCATAAAAACACTCGTACCAAATTTGAAGCATGTTTGTCAAGCCGTCCTGGAGATATAATGCTGAATGCATGAGATATGGCTGGGACTTTTCTTTTGACACCTAGGAAACACTTTAACAGGATGTGTAGTTCAGGTAGAGCTAGATTGTATGCTTAGAGGCTGAGACAGTTGAATTCCTCACAGGTGACACCTGTGCCAGTGTTCTGATTAGCCTGGGAACTGCTCTGAGAACTACTACTACTATTTTTGCTGTGAAAGTATTTTTCTCAGTTAACCAACTGTCTCAGGTTCTAAGCATACAATCTAGCTCTACCTGAACTACACATCCTGTTAAAGTGTTTCCTGTGTGTCAAAATAAAAGTCCCAGCCATATCTCATGCATTCAGCATTATATCTCCAGAACGGCTTGGCATACATGCTTCAAATTTGGTATGAAAGTGTTTTATGGACTCAAAGATGAAGTGAGTTGATGTTGGAGGTTGAAGGTCAAATATCAAGGTCAAAAACACCTTGAGTGTTATATCTCAAGAATGCCATGTCACACAAGATTCAAATTTGGTTACTCCAAAAGCACCTTTGCAGGTATCACAATTACCCTACCAACTAGCTAGCAGCAAGCTCAACAGCCCCACCAACACCCTAACCAGCAGATTGCATCCCCTCGTGTAATTCCTCGGAATTGCATTTCTAGTTTCGTTTTGTATTTTCGTTTGACCTTGAAGCACAGTTGTATTGAAAAGGCATATTTGTAATATGACATTTATTTTGTTTAGGCTGACTCCAATTGGTTTCCCCAACCTCACTGTTGATTGGATGACCTTTTATGCAGGTAACCAATCAGATGTATAGTTTAGATTGTGTATTTAGTGAGCATTTTAAGTTATCTCGTGGCTCCGCTAGCATTCACGATCTAGAATGTGACTAGCCTGGAACATTCCCAACTGCATGCTAGCTGCAGTACCAGTAGCGGCCACAAGAGTGTAGCCTTTATCTTTGTATGAGCGCTGCGCATTCTTACATTGAAAAGTGGATGAAGCAGTGTTTTTTTCTGCATGTTGTATGTCATATTTGTTTTAATTTTGAGTAGTTTTGAGACTTGTATATTTTTCTGTATTACTGTACTAAGCTATTTGATCACAATGTAATATATTTATATAGATTTGGATAATAGATAGAATTAAAAGTATTTCTCTCATTGCATACACTCGCACATTCACATTCATGTTTGATAATACACTTTTCCCTTTTGAAATGTATTTTGTTTATTTTCTTAACACACCTCATACTAGTAGAAGCGTTAAATGTATTATTATTAAGTGCAGTATCCACAAGTTTCCTGGGGTGGTTGAGATAGTATGGACCCTTTCAAGAGAGTTCCATTATCAGCATCATAGTTGGCCCCACAAGGCTTCCGTTTTAACATTCCATATGTTATCTTAATGCAGAGGAAGTAGATTGGGGCCCAAATAGAATGTTCAAGCATTGTTTTTGTTTTTATTGTTGAAAGGGTCCATAGTGAGCAGGAAGAGCTTTACCCTGCTGCAGGCTAACTCCAATTGGTTTCCCCAACCTCACTGTTGATTTGATGACCTTTTATGCAGATGCAGGAATAAACTACCTTTCTCCACCAACTGGGAATTCTTCATTAAAAGACACAACGCAGAAGTACAGACCAGTAACACTAGGATTTTACTAGGTATTATGGTGGGTTTTCAGGATGTGAAGGGATGTAATCATGTGTTTCATAAGGGTTTATCCTAGGGCTGTCAATCGATTAAAAAAAATAATCTAATTAATTACATACTCTGTGATTAATTATTCTAAATTAATCGCATTTATGATTTTTGCTGTGAAAGTATTTTAAATATTTAAATTCAAATGAATCATTGAATAATCAGCATTAGTGACATTAAAGTTCAAAAACTATTTTATTATTATTTTAATAATGGCCATAATAATCTATGATATGACCTAATATGCTGAGGAAATAAATTCAAAAGAAAATTAAACAGGGTTGGCTGGAAATTCAAAAGTTGTTGACTGAAACCTGCAAAATGGAGTGCAAATTAACACCTACACTATGTATTTAGCAGAGAACAGATAATAGAGTATGGCAGGACATTTATGAATCTTTATAATCAAATGTTGGGCAAGTTATAAAGACTACACGGGAGAACCTCATGGAGAACAATGTGTGAGTGTAGGGGTGTTAGTGCGATCGGGGGTGTGTGTGTGTGTGTGCTAGGGCATCCAGCAGGTATATAGGTATGTATGGAGTATGAATGGGTATGGGTGTCCTAGGTGCATGGGTGTTTGAGTAACAGAATGTGAATACCATGCCTGAGTAGAATTGTAAATTGATAATAGTTAATATGTCTGTACTGGTATAAGCAATTTCTGTTACATGTATGAAATCAAATAAATATAATTATATATAAAAAAAAATATACAAGGTATTTCAGGCCACAGATATAATCTAGGGGACACAATGAAAATAAAGTATCACTCCCCTCAATGTCAACACTATTACTTTGCAATGATGTGCGACTTTAGAGTTGATGAACTCCGGTGATATACACATTCTTTGCTGCAGACATTGCAGAGGACTTTATTTTTATCAACACCATCAAGCCATTTTGTGAATGTTTATACTATTACATGGGTTTTCATGTTTTAGAAGAATGTAGTCATGAGTGGCATAAGTCTTAATGCCACTGCATTTGCTGTGAGCAATGTGAGGTCATTGTATCTTGTGTAGGCCAGACCAACTGTCAGATGAGTGGGGTGAGTGGAAAAGTACTAGGGGTACCAGGATGAGAGGATCTCCTCCTTACATGGTTAAGGGACAGGGGGTGTTATCAAGCTGGTGAGGACTGGAAAGGACAGGGATGAGGAGGCCACTGTGCCTTATGAGTTAGGGCCTGTCTAGCTAGGAAGAGAATGAGATAAAAAGGTCTTATTTCACCAAACTGGAAGGAAACAGAAAAACTTAGGGTTACACTATTTCACATATGTTACCTATGCATAGGATGGTTTCCACCAATGTACCCTGCTTGGTACTGATTGGTGAAGGGTGGTGATGGAGATGGCGTGAGAGGGTGGCACTTCTCAAGGGCTGAGGAGTATAAAATATAGTGTATAGCCATCCGTAGGGGAGATCTTGTCGGGGGCCCCAGCTGATGACATCTCCTCCCATTTGCTTTGATGATTGGTCTGGACTTCGGTAGGGCTGCACTATCATGACACATAATACATGTGAATAAAGATCAACAGTCTTCGGAAAAAATCTTCTATCTACATTGTCTCCTTCGGACACCTTGTTCCAGAGTGCTAAATTACTAAATAGTAAAGTGGTAATTGTTAATTGGACAATTGGATTTGGAAGTGGACATTTTCTAGCCTGGAAAATCCAGACCCTGGTAATCTTGAAAGATTAAGGGTCTGGCCATGAACAATGTAATAGCCCAACTCGAGGGGCCGCACCAAGCATGCATTTGAAAATCTCACTGCACGCAATTGGATAACACTAGACCAATGTTTACTCTGAATGATTCCAGACTTCGATACAATTGGATAACACTATGACCAATGTTTACTGACCTCCAACGTTGCAGCGCTGTTGTCATCAGTTTAGCTCGCCTCTGGCCCGCATAATCAGATACACCGATTTGATTGGTTCCCCGGGATGCAAGGGGTAAAAGTAACGTGCATCATTGCTCATTCCATTGTGCTCTCGCGAGAACAAAATCTTCCAAAATATTTAGATATTATTTTTTACCCACCCCTAACTTCAACTGAACAGATAACAACGGACATGCCACATTCCTAACATCAAAACTGGAAGACAATGCTAGTCTTCAGGGTCACAGAAATTGCCAGGAGGGAAAAATAGCAAGGGCCACAGTTAACAGTCATACTAACTTATGGAAAGTTACAACAGCACAGAAAGCTATAATTTACAGCTGGAAGTAGCACTGCTTGTACTGTGGAAAGGACTGCAAGGGCAATATTGAAAGAGATATTGGTCAGGGGCCGTATTCACAAAGCCTTTTATCTTACCACTAGGAGTACTCCTCAATCACACTAAAAGATTTTAGCTAAGAGTTTTCTCTTAAAAGTTATTCACAAAGCCTTTCAGACCTACTCTTAGTAAGGAAAAATGACAACTCCTAAACTAAGAGTGAGTCTTCGTTGCTATGGATGACGTCATTACTCATGCACAAGCTTGACTGAAGTGACCCCCTTGATTGGCCGATGATTGTAACACGGGAATGATTCCAAACACCTCCCTTACGATGATGAGTGACAGGTGACAGGTCTGAGAATGCGTGCGCTACACAAGTAGTGCGAAGGATGGAAGATGATGAATAACTGAATAAAAAGTAAATGAATAAATGAATAAAGAGTAAGGCAAAACAAATAGCCTAGCCTAATGAAACATAGGCCTACGGATTGATGCAGTATCTTTGCAACATTATTAAATTAATGTCACCATATGCCTACGTTTGCAAAGAGGAGAACATTGTAATTTGATTCACAATGAAACGTTATATTTAATTTACATGTTAACAATGAGTAGTTTTGGTTGTTGTTGTGACGTTATTGCATCCCTTTTATGAATGCAAAATTGTTCCCTCATGATTGAAGCTCCTGTTGCCGCGATAGGCTACGATTTCAAAAAAACATCGTAACGTGAAATGCCACAAAAAAGCTGTTTGTGAATAGGTCTTAGTGAGTTAGAGTCCCTCGACTTCTTTTAAGCTGTCCCAGACTTAGGTGCTACTTTTTAGGGCCTAAAATGCTTCGTGAATTACTTTTAGTGAAAAAGATTAGGGGCCGTATTCACAAAGACTTTTATCTTACCACTAGGGAGGCAACTCCTAAATCGCACTCAAAAAAGATTTTAGCTAGAGTTTTCTCTTAAAAGTTATTCACAAAAAGCCTTTCAGACCTACTTTTTAGTAAGGAAAAGACTCCTAAACTAAGAGTGAGCCTTCATTTGCTATGGATGACGCCATTACTCTCATGCACCTTTGAGTTTGGACTGAAGTGACCACCTTGATTGGCTGGCGATTGTAACGCTGGAATGATTCCAAACACCTCCTTGCGATGATGAGTGACAGGTGACAGGTCTGAGAATGCGCAGGCGCTACACAGGTAAAAATTACGCGGGGACCTGAAGATGATGAATAAACTGAACTGAATAAAAGGCCTAGCCTAAATAAATAAAGAGTAAGGCAAAACAAATAGCCTAGTAGCCTAATGAAACATGCAATTGATGCAGTATCTTTGCAATTTATCTTACCACTAGAGTACTCCTCAATCACACTAAAAAAGATTTTAGCTAAGAGTTTTCTCTTAAAAGTTATTCACAAAGCCTTTCAGACCTACTCTTAGTAAGGAAAAATGACAACTCCTAAACTAAGAGTGAGTCTTCGTTGCTATGGATGACGTCATTACTCATGCACAAGCTTGACTGAAGTGACCCCCTTGATTGGCCGATGATTGTAACACGGGAATGATTCCAAACACCTCCCCTTAATGATGAGTGACAGGTGACAGGTCTGAGAATGCGGCGCCACACAAAAAGTCACGAAGGATGGAAGATGATGAATAACTGAATAAAAAGTAAATGAATAAATGAATAAAGAGTAAGGCAAAACAAATAGCCTAGCCTAATGAAACATAGGCCTACGGATTGATGCAGTATCTTTGCAACATTATTAAATTAATGTCACCATATGCCTACGTTTGCAAAGAGGAGAACATTGTAATTTGATTCACAATGAAACGTTATATTTAATTTACATGTTAACAATGAGTAGTTTTGGTTGTTGTTGGTGACGTTATTGCATCCCTTTTATGAATGCAAAATTGTTCCCTCGCGATTGGAAGCTCCTGTTGCCGCATAGGCTACGCATTTCAAAACATCGTAACGTGAAATGCCACAAAAAGCTGTTTGTGAATAGGTCTTAGTGAGTTAGGAGTCCTCTCGACTTCTTTTAAGCTGTCCCAGACTTAGGTGCTACTTTTAGGCCTAAAATGCTTCGTGAATTACTTTTAGTGAAAAAGATTAGGGGCCGTATTCACAAAGACTTTTATCTTACCACTAGGAGTACTCCTAAATCGCACTAAAAGATTTTAGCTAGGAGTTTTCTCTTAAAAGTTATTCACAAAGCCTTTCAGACCTACTTTTAGTAAGGAAAAGACTCCTAAACTAAGAGTGAGCCTTCGTTGCTATGGATGACGTCATTACTCATGCACGAGCTTGACTGAAGTGACCACCTTGATTGGCTGGACGATTGTAACGCTGAATGATTCCAAACACCTCCCTTTTGCATGATGAGTGACAGGTGACAGGTCTGAGAATGCGCGGCGCACACAGGTAGTGCGGCGACGGAAGATGATGAATAAACTGAACTGAATAAAAAGGCCTAGCCTAAATAAATAAAGAGTAAGGCAAAACAAATAGCCTAGTAGCCTAATGAAACATGCGAATTGATGCAGTATCTTTGCAACATTATTAAATTAACCTGTCACCATAGCCTATGCCCACGTTTGCAAAGAGGAGAACATTTTAATTTGATTCACAACGAAACGTTACATTTAATTTACATGTTCACAATGAGTAGTTTTGCTTGTTGTTGGTGGCGTTATTGCATCCCTTTTTTGCCTACAATGCAAAATTGTTCCCTCGCGATTGGAAGCTCCTGTAGCCGCATTCGCATTTCAAAACATTGCGACGTGAAATGCCACAAAAAAGGTTTGTGAATAGGTCTTAGTGAGTTAGGAGTCCTCTCGACTTCTTTTAGGCTGTCCCAGACTTAGGTGCTACGTTTAGGTCTAAAATGCTTCATGAATTACTTTTAGTGAAAAAAATTAGGAGTCCTAAAGTTAGGAGTGACACGCCCATTATTTTTAGGAGTTGCTCCTAAATTCGCCACTTAGGACCTACTTTTAGCCTTAAAATTATTTGTGAATACGGCCCTAGGAGTCCTAAAGTTAGGGGTGACACGCCCATTATTTTTAGGAGTTGCTCCTAAATTCGCCACTTATGAGCTACTTTTCTAATTGTTTTCACTAAAAGTAATTCACAAAGCATTTTAGACCTAAAAGTAGCACCTAAGTCTGGGAGAGCTTAAAAGAAGTCGAGAGGACTCCTAACTCCCTAAGACCTATTCACAAAGGATCTTAACATGGCAACGCGACGCAATGTGTTGGAGACCCTCAACGACACGGAGATATTACAAAGATACCGGCTTAACCGTGAGGGAATACTGATTGTTGTGGATCTTGTGAGGGATGCAATAACAGCTCCAACTAATCGCAACAACCCAATCAGTGCCGAATTGAAATGTTTGATAACACTGCGCTACCTAGCAACGGGGAAAATGCAATTATGTAACGCTGACGATTTAGCGATATCTCAGCCATCAGTAAGCAGATCCATCCACCAAACGATCGATGCACTCTGTAGACCCCATATCATTCGACAGTTCATAAGTTTTCCTTTGGACATTCGCCAACTCCAAAGAAACAAAGCCAGCTTCATGGATATTGACGGTGTGTCAACAAATTAGTGGTGGCTCTTGGTGTTGTTGGTTAAATCAATAATGTTTAGGGCTACTGTTCCTTGGCATATGTTTTAGAGCACACAAGAAGACACGCAGTGTGGTGGAAAGGGGGATTGGACAGCTAAAGCGACGTTTCCATGTCTTACATAGTGAAATCCGCCTTCGTCCAGAGAAGACCAGCAAAGTGATCACTGTGTGTGCGCTTCTTCACAACCTGTGTCGGCTAAGGAACATACCACAGCCAGGAGATGGTGATGAGTCTGATGATGATGATGATGATGATGAAGCTGATTACGACAATGACCTAAACCAATTTGAGGATGAAGTGGAACAATGTGGACTGGCATTCAGGGATCACTTTGTCCATACACACTTTGGGTAAATAATCACACAAATGAGTGAAGACACATATTTTGCTGAATTGCAGTGTGTTTATTCTCTTTGCATTTTTTCAATCTTTAGAGTGTAATACTCTGTCTTTAACTGTATCAGCCTCTCTTTTGCTTCAAGGACCCTTCTCTGCCTTTTCAAGACACGCATTTCCATCTTCATCTTCTTTTCTTCCAGGGGTGATGGCCTTGCACCAGCAGCAGAAGTGAGGGGAGAGGCAGAGGAAGCTGGAAGAGGAAGAGGTGCTGGGAGAGGAAGAGGTGCTGGGAAAGGAAGAGGTGCAAGGGTCGGGGTGGAAGACACGCAAGAGGAAGATGACTTGTGCCTGAAGGACCTGGGTTTTCGTTTGGCCTGCAACAGAAATTGTAGTCTGTTAAAATATCTTATAATTTGTGAACAGTTTTTTGTGTGGGTGGGTGGTTTGCACATAATGATATTGTATGTCCTTCATTAAATATCACCAACAATGTGCAAGTATTGTAGCCTAATCATTGCATAAACATAGCCTACCCCTCTATTTCAATGAGCAGCTGCATTGCTGGATCAGTTGCACCCTCAAGGCCCGTTATGCTGGTGTCTGACCCAATGACACTATCCACCACCGATGCAACGTGACTCAATGGCTTAGGTGCTGATCCTCCTCCTTAACACATGGAATGTTTCACCAACTCAAAAGCATTGCCTACATAACACTTAAAAGCACACTTTAATGTAAGTTCTTTGTGACATTTTTTCCATAAGTAATTACATTTATGACGAGCAGAACGTTTTTTATAATTACATCAAACAATAATTATATTGTATATATAATATTATGGGCCTACCTGTTGCCATGCTTGCCCGTTTAAAGGCTGCAATTTCCATCCTCGACTGCAATTGTAACGCATACCACCGCCTCTCGCAGTTGTCCGGGGTCCGCGACAAGAGCGGGAATGCTGCATTAATTTGCAAACAAATCCTCTCCCATGTCTCACGCTTGGTTTGGCTTGATATGCCAATGCCGAATTTCCCTTTTATTATATGTTTTTTTTCCAGCACCAACTGGGCCAGCAGCAGTAGCTGATCCTGCATCCAGTTGGGCTTTCTTCTCCGTTTTGGCGAGTTCATCACCGACATTCACCTATGACATTACTTCAATCGGAGCAACATTTCCTGCTTTAAGTAGGCTATTTCGGCTAATAAGATGCCAATTAACCAAGCAAGTGTTATTGCAATGTCGTTTTTCATTATTGGGCAAGTGGCGGTTTTCATTAGGGTATTAGGCTACCTTGATAATTGAAATCACGACTTTTCTCTCTGTCTTCCTTTTTAGAATTACACTTCACTGGGGCCTGCACAAACATGTCATTATATATGCATTTCGATAACATTACTATTATTATTTTGTGTAGAACACAGACATATTTAGATGTGATAAGCTATGATGTGGTGCGTCTGTGTTATGTTCCGCATGGCCCTGTCATCTAACAACCAATCACCGTGATCATTGCGAGGAAGCTCGTGCACGAGAATTGACGTCATCCATAGCAACGGGAGACTCACTCTTAGTTTAGGAGTTGGCATTTTTCCTTACTAAAAGTAGGTCTGAAAGGCGTTGTGAATAACTTTTAAGAGAAAACTTCTAGCTAAAACCTTTTAGTGCGATTTAGGAGTACTCCTAGTGGTAAGATAAAAGGCTTTGTGAATATGGCCCCTGGTCATGACTATGCTAGTGGAAGTATTTCACTGTTATGTAACTGCTAAGCACATTTGCCTAGTAATTGGGGGGGGTATTAAACTCTGTGCTGTAGATAGGGACTCCCCATGTCAAAAACAACCATATCTATGTTGTGCAACATAAAAAATGAATTGAATTGAACATGGCATGTTGATTAGCATGTCTCCACCGTCTATAACCTTGTATGTCAGGGGATTAAACTGACCTTAACCTTTGACCCCATGGCCCTGAGTCCCTAAGTTCATCTAACTTGTGTAGACAATAAATGTACTAGAGTTAATGAAGATCCATCAGTCTGCTTTGGAGATATGAACCAAATACTGCATGTGAGTTATTTGTGTGACCCCTTGTAACCTTGACCTTTGACCTTAAGACCTAAATTGTCTTGCCAGCTCTTTGACAACTTATAGTGGGTAAGTAGACCAACTTTGATGAATATCTTTCAATTGGCTTTAGAGATATCAGCTAATATCAAGATGTACTAACATATTGCCCATATTGCAACATATTGTTTTTGGCCCACAAATTATTGTGTCATGCTCCATTCAAAGCTCTATATTTTCAGTACAAATCTGCGCTGTAGGCACCACACATTCTTAATCTACAGAAAATTATGATTCAAATGATACCAAATATGCTTTTGCTGTATTTACTTCCACCTTTGACCCTTTTCTAGGCTAATTCGCTCAGACTATTGAGGGCCCACTGTACAAAGAGTGTGGCTGCTCCTTGGGCGGTCTGGAAAAGCGACTCTATTCTTTCACACAAATATACAGGCATTTGTGGGCGTTTGAGGACGTTTCTGGGTAGTAAAGAGGTACGCCATGCTGTTGGAGGTGCAAACAAACGCTGCATCGCCATTGAGATTTTTTCAACCAGTGTAAACTGGGGTCTCATATTTTTACAGTAGCATCTCTTTTTACTGTTTGATTGCTTGTTTATTTATACAGTATAAAGTATGCATTAGCCCTGTTTTGGGGATAATAGTAAGTGTGATGTTTTAGATCCACTGGACACACAAGACACTAACAACATTAAATCAGAGGAATGTTTTATTATTATTATTATTATTATTATTTTGTGTTTAATGTGAGGCCTAAGTCATCTACATTCAAAATAGCTAGGAGACACTTTTCCGTTGTCATGCTCAATTTTTGAAGAATTTATTTTTATTTGCATATCCTATTATATATTATTAATCATTATATGCTACACAAAATATTTTGCATTTCTTGGTTAGGTTTATGCCTTGAAATAGTGTGTGTGTGAGAGAGAGAATAATTTGATTAATGTGACAAATTAAGTATATGAAAAGTGAATTGATCAACAAAAAGGATTTAACATAATAATAACTCGTCAGTGAGGTATAAATCTTTCAGTATATACATCTTTTGAATAAAACATTCAGGACAATTGTGCATAGCCTAAATACAAATGACAATTATATTATATGGAATAACAATATATCAACATTTCATAATTGCTTTCTTACACATATTCCACATTGCAGTGAAACTGATGGTAGCATAAACACCATCGCTGCTGTCGGGTGGAAACCTTGTATCTCCAAAAATATATATATATTTTTTTTTATTTTGAGGATGCAATGTTGGATTATTTAAAAAATACAAGGTTTGGGGATAGAGGTTTTCACCTGACAGCAGGTTTGAAAGGTACGTAAGTTTAGGCAGCATCCTTCAGAGGTGTGGTTGCATTGTTTTCTGTGGGTGGCTCCTCCTTCTTAGTAGAGGCTTTGGTGTTTTTCCGCCTGTAACCCCTGAAAAAAAAAAAATGAGTTATAAAATTATAAAAAAAGGACATGTTGCAATAATCTTAATGTAGCCTAACATATGAGGAGACTGCAACAGAAATAAAACTATGCTCAAAACATTAATTCCAAAATAGCCACATTTCCCATGGAGAGATCTATCTATTTGTCTATCTATCTATCTATCTAACTATCAGTAAAATGTAATGCAGTCCTCTCACCTTTCTTCTACATCTTGAATTGTATCTAGTAAAGGGGAGGCCAAAGTTTCAGGCAGAAAGATGGCAAAAAAGCCACTTAGGATAGGAACTCCCCCATAAATTAGTCCAGGTAGCCAAGGAACAATTTCCCCTAATAACTGGACCATAGGGGCCACCATAGCTCCTAATCGTGCTGTCATGGAAACAAAGCCCATGCCATTCTGCCTGTGAATGAAGGAATGAAACAAAATGTAAATCTAAATATGACTATCACAATTTGATATAGTAATACATCAAATGAAGTTGATGACATTCAGTAAATGGACATTGATGTTAATAGATGCACATCTGATTACAGTCACAAAGGAACATTGTGTGTAAGGGCTCTACCTAATGACTGTAGGGTACAGCTCTGGAGAGTAGAGATAGCAACAGTTGAATGAGGCTGCCAGACAGCCTTTCCCCAACACAGCCAGAGTAGTGCGCATCGTCTGTTTCTCTGTGCACCCAGAATGAAAAGTATTGAATAACATAGGCTACATTAAACACACTCCAGTACTAATTCCATCACCAAGCATTGTGTATTTATACTGGTCAATGTAAACAAGGGAAGTTGTACCATAGGGCACCAGCAGGTTGGCAAGAATGGCAATGCCAGCCAAGATAAGTGCTCCACACTGGGAGGGCCGGCGACCAACCACACTCATGGCCACCGTGACGATTACTTTTGCAGGGATGTCCACAGCTCCAAAGATGACCTGAATCAGGTAAATGTCCACTCCAAATTTCTGCAGGTCCATGGAAAGTCCATAGTAGCCAAAGCTTGTGGAGAACCTTTGAAGATGGGGGTCATTTTTGTCATTGCAGTCCTGAGCAGTTAGGCTATAAAGTCCTAGGAGCTGTATTTTGTTAAATAATGAATTAAATATATATTTTGACAAAGACAACATATGACCAAGTGTATTATTATAAGGGGTTTAAAGACTTTGTTTAAAGATACATTTTAACCATGTGCTCTAAGCATTGTAAGCAGTGACTATGCACAAACCAGACTGCACTGAGGCAGATAGTAATGGTTCTCATCACAGGGGTGCGGACCAAGTCCAGAGCCGAATATGATCCTCCAACACATGAGATCTCTTTCTTCATGGACTCTTGGAGGACCTGGTGACACATGCATAACCTTTAGTAGGGCTCTCTTCATGACTGCAGTATTTCTGTTGGATATAAATGTATGAGTGGCTTAAAAACATGGATTCAAGTCTGCATCAGGCCTATAGAACAATTTGCAATAAATACACAAATGCACTGTAGCATCAAAGACCTGTGGCAGTGGCGCTGACGTATAGTACCTCGAGAGTAATTTTCTCTCCCTCTGCACGGCGGCCATTGATTCGACCAACAGCTTGGAGGTTTTTGACTGCTTGTTCGGACTTCCCATTTAAAACCAGCCACCTGGCAGATTCCAAAAACCACCTACCGAAAAGAAAAAACAAATCTTCCTCATTCTTCAGACCATTTGTTTTTTGGCCTATGCAAACTTTGCACAGACATTCCAAACGTCTCAGATATCAGAAAAAATGGGTATGGATTTGACCCTGTCATACCAGGAGTAAATGAAGAAGAAGTAAAACGGTATCGACACAGCCAAAGTGAGCCAGCGCCAGTCACGGATATAATATGCCAGTAGTGCCAGCACCAGCTGCCCGATGGTGTAACTGTAACCGGTCCCTGTGCCTACAACTGTCCGCACTCGTGTGGGGATCCACTCCACAACTTGATGGAAATTGACAGATGACAGACAGAGAAAAACAGTTGGGTTTAAACATGAGTGATTTTAATAGGGTGCTTAAGTTCTGCCCTTTTGCTCTCGGTTCATGGGACCTTACTTCGGAAAAAATATGACCAGCTGTCAATAGACAAATTCAAATAATGTTTTGGTCCCGTTTGAACTGCATATGATGATATGCACAATTTAGTCCAAGAGCATTAGCTCAAAATTAAATTTTTCAGGATATGTTCAGAATACCCTTAGGAATAACATACTAAAAGTCCCCGTGAATCCCCCTTGTGCTTTCTGAGATATTCAAGATGGCGTCCAAAATTGCCGCTATTTGGAGATTTTTCCATATCTCAGGCTTGAAACATAATACAAATGCAATAAAAAATGTTTAAATATAAGTTTACTCATACAAGGAATCCAAATTCACCATCGACACACTGCTAAAATTAAAGTTAACCAATATTACAAGGTCATTAATGAAATGAACACGAAATTCACATAGTGTAGCCATTAAGCCCAGGCACCATTTAAGCCCATTTGTAACTTTGAAGTCATTTTTTAGAAAAAAAGGGGCCTGTCTGATGCTATTCATTATTTTGTGTAATCGGACAATGTCTTTATTATATGTTAGTTTTTATTTGGCACCAATCACATTTGTCAATATTGAATAAGGCTCGCTTACATCTGTGCAGTCTCAAGGAGGCTCAGATAAAGTCGCTTCAAAACTTTGGTGTTTTCGAACCCCTCAGATAGAGCCTCTTTTCAATTATTTTCATCCACTGACTTAGTATGTAGATTCATATTATGTGAATTTGGAGATTATTGTTTATTGTGTTGTGTGTACAAACAGGTAGTTCATTGTCATTTTTTACCATTTGGCTTTATGTAGAAAGATGAGTTATGCTAGTGTAACCCACCTTAAAGTTTGGTTACTAAGACCATAACTTTAGTTTTAGAACAGTTTGAGTTCAATAAATATTTTAATATATAAATAGAATAAATATGAATAAATAGCAAGAAGCTGAGTTTACATGATATGTATTTCTTTTTTTGGTCTGCTTGAAAGTGCAGGTATTCTAAAATACTTTTATTGTGGTATAGTCATCTCCTAGGTGACGGGTTTTTTTTTCACTCTCGAGACTCCACTTAAATAAAATTGATTAGACGTTACTGATAATCCTCTTAAGAAAATGAATACTAACTTTATCTAACTCTAATCTAACTTTTTCTAAATCTATTGATCGTATTGAATCATCTTACCTTTCCTTATACCTATTTTTCTACTGATTGTTGAAGACCTGTGTTGTTTGAACCTCGAACTCCGATTGGTTTTTTATGTACACTGGAACACTGGATGGCGAGTCAGTCCCCTTGGATCGATTGAATTGTTCTACCCTTTCATACTGGATAACCAACCCCTTGAACTGCCCTTTCATACTGGATAACCAACCCCTTGGATCTGTTCCCTGGATACAGATAAGCCTTCACACATACACTGACATTGTACACTCACACCACCTTACCCGGGTATTTCTTTTCTTTTGGACATTTGAGTTTTTAACTATTGATTTGATACTTTGCATTTTTAAGAGCTCTTTTATTATTTTATAGGGTTTTGTATTTATTTACTATTTATTTTCTATTTACCAATGTTTCCTCTTCTTTTCTCATAGAGAAAAGATATTCTTGCATTTAATAAACCTGCATTATTTATTTATAACATTTTACATACTGGTGTCCTTGTCAATTTACTCCCCCCTTAATGCCGAACCTAGAACTGGCCTAAACTTAACAGTAACTCATAGAAGCACCTCCTTTTACTTTAAAGTGCAATTTATTATTAAGTAGAGTAGAGGGGTGCTACACTAGTTAACGCAGTGAGCAAACCATCGTCAATAGTCGATATGTAACGGGAGTATTTTGCTCTCCATAAATATCCTCTGCGTTGTGTTTTTAAAAGAAAAGTTTAAATAATGCACACAGGCTATTACTTTCAGGTGCTCCTGTTGCGTGAAATTTGACAAGCCCGTCTGGGGTAGTGGGACACTTAGTTAAAAGTTAATTTTCGGGGAGCATAGCCCCACGTCACACCTACACCACACCCCCTTACCCTTAGATTCCCGTGGGAAAATAAAGAAAATACAAAAACTACAAAAAAGAAAATACAAAAAGAACTCATGTGGGGAAATTCATGGAAACAACATTAACCCTGCTACAGATACACTGCTTAAGGATTAAAAATGTTGAGTATACAAACTATATGTTTTTTTATTCATTTTACAAAAAAAAAATAAGGATTCGGTTGGGTGAAATATGTTCAAAAAATGCCTTTTTCCAAGGTGGGCTAAAATGGTACAGTGACCCAAAAAAACAGTTAACGTAAGCTAACTTAAAATAAGAATTCCTTGTTAATTCAGAGAGTTTGGCAAAAGAGGAATAACTATGATAGCAAGTTTTAAAGCATATTTAGGCTACAGGCATTTCTGTATACATTTAATCATGTTTATAAACCATTTTAGTGTCTATGAAAAATATGTGAACTTAGAAGGTTCAAACCTCTCATGTCGTGAGCGACTTGCGCGACAAAAACGACAGATTTATTATTTAGCAGCTGCATTTTACCAGTGACAAAAGTGATTTTGCAACTTTGGTAGCTCTTGGTCTGAACGCATAGTACAATCAGACAGCAATTTTCCCTCTATAACCTTTATCATGTAATAGCACATAATATTATATATAATGCTGACTTCATATAATGCAGCACCAATGCCAGCTTTACTAGGTGATGAGGGAGAAACTGAAGAATCAACACCAATTTCTGATGATGAGGATGATGACTGAAGTGATTTATTGTTATGAAATGTCTCCATTCAAGAAACTAATGATGAACTTGACTTACTTACCCTAAAAAACATATATTTTGACCTTTAAATTACATTTGTATTAGGTTTTAAGCCTGAGATACGGAAAAATCTCCAAATGGCGGCCATTTTGGACGCCATCTTAAATATCTCAGAGAGCACAAGGGGGATTCACGGGACTTTTAGTATGTCATCCCTAAAGGTATTCTGAACATATCCTGAAAAATTCAGCTTGTTACTAATTTGTTCCGGGTATAACCCTATTACTAGTGGACTAATTACTAGCCTCGTTGACACCATACCCTTCTTAATAGAGTGGGTCTGGAAAAGGTTCATTGACTTAGACTTCCAGCAGGGGCGTAACTAGCAGTGAAATTAAACTTAAATTGGTGCATTAAACTCATACCAAATTGTGTAGTAAAAACCAAGGTTTTAAATGCAGTTGTTTACTCAATTCCATAGAAATGCACGTTCATGCCAGCTTAGTGATATATTTGCGTGGCCGTGTTTTAAGGCATTGGAACTGGGCTTCAATGGACCTGCAGAGCAAATCCTAAATGTGCCGAAAGTTCATATGGTTACTCCCAGTCATTTACGAGAGCCAGGCAAATTTCCAAAATTAAAACAAGAAACAAATTAAGTGGACATCGGAGGAGCTTCCTGAGATGGCGACGTCTTCATCAAACGAAGAATATCAAGTCTGACACAGAGCTGCCCATATTTCTCCACAACATAGCCTAGGCTAAACTTCATCTGCATCGCTAACTTCAGCTAAATATGTTACGTTGGTTAGAGAGGTATTTTTTGTTTTCACTGTTTCCGTAATGTGTAGCTGGGTCATGGTTGGAGAATCGTTAAAGCAGCTGCAGGTCAACTAACGTTAGCTAAGTCTTCATTACATCTGGCAACCCAGAAGAGGCTCGCGCCTGGTAGTCTTGAGAACGTTCACCAGTGTTTTGATTTTGGCCTACAGAACGTTCGGTAACAATCCTACAAATCGCTCCCGTTGTAAAAGCAATAGTGTCCAACCTCTATCTGTCCCTATGCTGCTACAATGTTTGTTTGTAAAATACTGCATATTACATTGCTACAAACTGGTATTGCTACATCTTGTAACAGTTGCTAACAACAAATGATTGCTAACAATCTGGTGCTTGTGACTTGTTTCAAGTGAAATGCAGTCAACTGCAGTGAACTGGATGTGACATAATGGGGTGATCCAGTTGACTCGTCCGAGTTGGAAAGTGTGAAATTTCCCAGTTGTCTCACCAGTGTTTTGATTTTGGCCTACAGAACGTTCGGTAACAATCCTACAAATCGCTCCTTTAAAACAGTCGTAAAAGCTATAGTGTCCAACCTCTATCTGTCCCTACAGTATGCTGCTACAATGTTTGTACAAACTGGTATTGCTACATCTTGTAACAGTTGCTAACAACAAATGATTGCTACTGTAACAATCTAGTGCTTGCGACTTGTTTCAAGTGAAATGCAGTCAACTGCAGTGAACTGGATGTGACATAATGGGGTGATCCAGTTGACTCGTCCAAGTTGGAAAGTGTGAAATTTCCCAGTTGTCTCGCGTCATTTCACCGAGACGCCCCCCTTTAGGTCGGAATATCAGCTGTCCGACTCGAGGCTCTTGATAGTGCACCGAGCTGAACGTGCGAGTTGAAAACAAATAATTGCTGAAGTTGAGATGTATTTTCTTTGTATTTGTACTACGTTGGTCGATTTAAAGGAAAATTCCGGTATTTAGCACTTTGAGTCCCTTTTCTGGTTTGTTTTGGATGAACTATGGTGGTGGACACCGAAATTTTGACGATTGGTCCTGTCTCGACTTTTCTGACTCGTTTTGAATCGCCTTTACTGCTTCTTTAATCCGGTCACCAATTGCTCAGTATTGATGTGCGTGCAATACAATATAATGTTTTTTGTTTTCGAGCTAGTTTGCTAAAGAGGCTAATGTAGCTAACAATAACAATAGCTACTGCCCCCCTCGTGGCTCGAGAAAAACACACCGCATTTTTTTAAATTAAAATTGTAAGTGTGATGAGGCTGGAATATGAATTCAAGTGTAAATTATCCCGTAGCTTGTTTAGATGAGCCACAAGCTTGCTCTCGTGTTCTAGGCAAGCGCCCAGCACTACTGAGACACAGCTGCTGGCCTGTTGGCATCCATGTTCTTTCCCACAAAGACAAACTCGAACGCTAAAGTGCTACAAGCCAGGCAATTACGTCACGTTCGTGTGTACAACTTGGGCAGTCCGAGCAAAATGGATAGCAGCATAATGGGTCTATCCATTTGTCTTGTAAGTCCCCCGCCGAGTTGGAAAGTGTAAATTACCCAGTTTTCTTGCGGCATTTCACGGAGGCACGCCCCCTTTAACTCGGAGCTCTAGGGTACCCTGAGGTGGCCGTACGACCTTAGGTCACCAATTAATGCATTGCACGTAGGGTTGCAAAATTCCGGGAATTTTCAAAGTTGGAATTTTTCTATGGGAATGGACGGGAATATAGGGGAATAAACGGGAATTAATGGGAATAAACTGGGAATTTTTAATATGGCAAGTTAGTCTATAACAGGGAACTTAAATGTAGTGGACAAAACCCCATCTTGCAGCATAATATGTGACCCTGCAAGGTGAAACCAGTTCTTTTGCTCATAGTGCTATTTTGAGAAAATACGCACCTAACCACCCCACCCCCACACATACGTAGTGCACATGAATAAGAATGGGATATCATTATTTATACAAATAAAGATTGATCAGGAGCCATCAGAATAAAGTTTTCCCACGTATCTCTTACATTGTAATAAAAATAAATCGATATGAACAACTATGCTTGTCACAGTAGAGGCTATGAACCAAACGCAATGTTTTGCATTAGCCTAAAGTGTTTATGCTTTGAGCGCGCTACAATTCAGAATAGAAACAAGGCCGTGCCAGTTGCAGTGGCAGCACGATTGGTTCACGAGGCGGTGGCGCTGCGAACAACTCAGGTGATTCTTTCAGAGAATGAAGCAGTTTCTGCTTCGGACGTCATATGTCACGTGATTTTTTCGTAGCAAAGCAACATTCGGAGCAGTGGTTCAAATGGAATTGTAGTTACTGGTTTGAAGCACGTATCGAAGCTTCAGTGTCAGACTGCCATCACTACACAGAACTTCTTCTCCCCTTACTTCCCCCAAAATACATCAATTATGACCGTCCCAGGTATAACACCTTATGACCGTCCCAGGTATTAACTAGGGGGCAGAAAAAGACACTAACTCGGTTGATGAAACTGGACATAGTCAGTCATCCGCTTCAAAGTCACGCTACCGTAAGGCTAATAATAGCTGTGTCCTCACACTATCACACGTGACAATTTACTTAAAAAGGTGATTTTCTCCTCTTCTGGCATGTCGTGACCGGAAAACCATGCCAACTTTGGATGCGGTTATCTTATTTTATATTTTATATTATATTTTATTTAATATTTTTTGCAATACCCTCGATATACATATTGTTGGAAAGCTTAGTTAATGGTCGTTCATGTGAGCACAATAACTTAATTTTGTAAATTTTACCAAAGCGACTGGTTTCGCCTTGCAGGGTCACATATTCGTTAAAACAACCTGATTTAATGCAATTTCAGTTAAATTTCTACCATGCACATACGTCAATCACATGCACACAGCAATGAGCATAGGTTAATACTGCCCTACAAAGGCAAAAGGCAGTAACTACATTTTTGGTCAAAAATGAGTTATTGTCATTTTTGGGATATTAAAGACTTCCTTTATCATGTGGATAAATATCTATACTCAATGTGACTGTTTTTTAGAAAAAATAGAGGGTTGTGTTTTCAGTAACTCCCAAAACCATACTGCTCTATAAAGGCAAAAGGCAGTAACTGACCAGAGTGTCAAACTGAGAAAAATGACTTCAAAGTTTTTTGTTATGTCTACACAAATGTATTATAGGTAGAGCAATGAAAATCTGGTGACTTGTTGCCTTGATGAAGAAATGTGTGTATATAAAATATCTTGTGCTTAAAGTTGACCTTTTAAAGTTGCACTATCAAGAGCACCGAGTCGGAAAGCTGATATTCCGACCAAAAGGGGGCGTGTCTCAGTGAAATGACGCGAGACAACTAGGAAATTTCACACTTTCCAACTCAGACGAGTCAAATGGATCACCCCATTAGGCACTTTATGGAGCTCAGCAGTTTTTTGCAAAATATGTGGCTAGGTTTTGAAGGTTGAACCCCAATGGCTGTATCCGGTCATCATTTCAATACAAGAGTTTATCAACCTCTGTCTATTATCCCATTGCTCAAACCTGACACACTCCAAACTTACTCAGAGAAAGGGTGTTGAGCACCAGTCCAGAGAGGGCCATTCCGCAGCCAAAACGGAAGAGGCAGAAGAGGGAGAAGGAGGTAGCAAAGGCAGCACATGTTCCTGACACTGCCATCATGAGATAGGAGAATAGCAGCAAGTAACGCCTTCCAAATCTGTGGTCCAAAATTAAAATTTAGAAGAAGCATAAACAATATCCTATGCTTTGTACTGTCATGGAGAGAATAAAATTAGTTTCGTGTTAAATTATTTAGGCTATCAGATATAACCTGATGCACTTTAGCACAGTTCATTTTATAAATAATTAAAATGATTATTTAAAATCATTTAAATGATGCCATGTTTTTTCAAACAATTATTATCTGAAAATGCAATGAAATTTTGATGATAAATTGTTATACTTGTCTGAGAGTCCCCCAAATATAAGAGCACCGATGAGCACCCCTCCCATGTAAATGGTTTGCCCCATCTGTTTTAATGAGCGCAGGTCACAAACCAGATTCCACTGCAGACAAAGACAAGCCAAGTTTACAAGCCACATCAAGGTTAGTAAGCAAGTAAATTAAGTTCTTCCGTGCTCAAAAATTAAGATCTAAAGCAATACTCAGAATTACTGCATGGAAAAAGCTGAAAGTGTTAAACAAACTTTTATTAAACTTAAACACGTTAATGAATATATCACTGTGACCATAATGTTACCTCTGAAATAATTGTAGAGCTTCTCTCTGTAAAGTCATATTCCCATCCATCCTGGCATCCCTGCACCTCCGCGTCAGGAGTGTCTGCATAGGCGTCTTCCTCCTCAGCCTCCTCATCCGTCGCGTTCAAGAGGTCCCACTGCGGGGTGGCAAAGCGCTGGCATCGTGCTGGCTTGCCCTTATCGTCCAGGGGAACGGTGACACGCAGCACCTCTTCCCTGGTGAGCGTGCGAAGCGACAGGTTGGCCTGCGCGGTGCAGTGGTGTAACGGCACGGAGGCCACAAAGTTCTGCAGCAGGTTGTGGCTGGCCATCATCAGCACGGGCATGCAGAGGAGGCTAACGTGCATCACCTGGAAGCGGCCGGTGCTGCCCACCTGCTCTAGGAGTTCTCCGAACGCCATGCTTGGGTGGAGTGTCTGGCCTCAGTCACTTCTTTAGTCCGACAGCACACAGCAAAGCAGCAAGAACTGAGAAAACATAAACACAATGTTTCTTCCTGTACTTCTTCTCTGTCAGGATAATTTCTTTAGTCCGACAGCACACAGCAAAGCAGCAAGAACTGAGAAAACATAAGCACAATGTTTGTCCTTCGTCACATGTTTCTTCCTATGCTTCTTCTCTGTCAGGATAATTTGTCCCTTTCAAGCTCATGCAGTTCTAATGAACTGTGCGGTATGTACGTCCGTGCTACATATTACAAATAATGTATAAGGACATCAAAGGAAATAAAAATGAAGTTGAGCTGGTGAATGGTCAATGAAATTGAGTTGAAATTGAGCTGGCCAATGAAGTTAAGTTTTTCCTCAGTCGCTTTGGTGCATTAAGGTCATTATTAAGCACAACAGTAAGTGCATTTCTATAAACAATTTGAGGAAACTACACCACACAGTTTTTATGACCAAGATCATCAAAGTGCCTATAGCCATGTTGAAAATAACATTCTCAACAATGCTGTTGTTACTGTTTGGAATATATCAATTTCAACACTAAAAAAGTTACACAATGTGGGAGATTGTAAGACATTAGACAGAATTCAAATTTACTGTATACTTTTAAAGTACTGTTTATATGCAGTTTGTTGTCAGACCATGTCACTCATCCATATGCATGTTATACAGTATAGCAGATCTGTACAGCAGAAGTGTAAAAGAAAAGGAAGAATTATGCTTGACAGATTGTAAAGACAACTGGTTCAATACTTTTGAACATATTTGCACATTTACATTTATTTAGCAGACTTTTGTATCCGAAGTGATTTACAGAAATAAAAAATACAATTTAAACTACAGTGTAGAGCAGACCTTCTGTATGAATTACTAGTGTTATATACTGTATCAGAGCTATTAGTCCAGTAGATAACTGGTCCGGGAAGTAGGGTACAAATGCAATTTTTGCCGAAAATGACGCTGCGACTTATTATTTTGTTATCTATTTTGGTCTTTGGTTGTTTGTCTCATCACCCAGTCAATGGCAATACTGAAGAGCAGTGCTGGTATTACACATCCTTGTCTTACACCTGTTTTAACTTAGAATTCCAACACTACACGTGAAGTTTTTGTAGAAACTTTGATCATGCGACAGGTGCGCAGGGACCAGATAACGAAGTAGGTTATTATTGTGTGGAAGTGTGGTTATTTTACAGAAAAATATAAATAGTCATGCATTTTGGATTCCCAAGAGTCAAAGCTTTAAAATGGTGTATAACATTACTATGCTACATAGCAATATGGTGTACAATTGCTTTATTTTAGAATGTTGGGGGGAGGGGGGTAACCGTCCCGCCGGCTAGACACTGAAGATTATGTGGTAGACTAGCTAGCTAGACATTTTCTGTTTGCAATTAAAAGTGATATATGAGCCTGATAGCCACCTATCTGAGTGGAATGTGTTTCAATCGGCATATACTGTGTTTCATGTAAAATTCTTAGTTTAAGGGAAACGAATTATTGAAGACTTCAAGACTCACCTGTCCCATTACACAAAGGCAAAGACAACATTATATGTTTATCCATTTTCCAAATCACAGTGAGTACAGCCAAAATGTCAAAATGCCCTGGCTCTCACAGTTTATAACGGGCCAGTAGGTTAAAGGGAACAGGATAACTGCGCAATCTCCTCCAGCCTCGTCTTTATTGTCTTCATGATTTCCTTTTAAAAGTTTCTTATATTAAAATATGTCAATTATCAGCCATTACAAGCCAGTCAAAACCGTTCACTATCCCTCTCAGACGCACTCCTAATTAAATGGAGCAACTTTCAAGTCAGATCTGCCGAGAGTAAAGTATTATCCTTATGTAGCCTAACATTCTGCTTTAACATTGACATTGTAACATTCTCTAGGAAAAGTGAGAAGCAGTTTGCAGTAAAGCTACCCAAAGCGTCGTCTATCGCAGGAAAGAAAATGCGAGCAGCCTAACCTAAGCTCGGCGGGCCAGTTTAAAGTGCGTGGCGGGCCGGATTCGGTCTGTGGGGCGTATAGTTTGCCTTCCTCTGGGCTAGAGGGAACCGGATAACTCCGCAATCTTCTCCAGCCTCGTCTTTGTTACCTTCATGATTTATTTTCTTATATTAAAAAGTAGCTATCAATTATCAAAAATGACAAGCCAGCCAGAACATGCCATGATGCGACTCTGTCATGTGTGCTCAGACTCGTTCCCAATTAATGGAGTAGCACTTTCAAGTTAGATCTTAATAGAGATTGAGAAAGAACCCGAAAAGTATAATTGTTATGTAACATGCTGTTGGTGCATATTGTCATTGTAAACATTCTCTAAGAAGATTTAAAAATCAGTCTACAGTAGGCTAAAGGTATTTATTGGCTACATTTTGGTGCCCCCTCTGTCTCTTGGTGCCGTACGCACAGTGCCTGATGCGCGTGGTGGTAGCGGCGGTACTGCCTCTGGAAATAGCCTACTTGAACTCTCAAACTTTTACGTACAATAACACACAAAGGCTATATTAATCAGATTATTTTAACGCATGACATGCCTGATATTAGGCTACTTAGGATCCCCCTCACAATGTCAGAGAGCGTGGCAAAAATTGGACAAATTGCAATCAAAACCAGAGAACTGGACTGTCCGGGTAAAATATTATTTATAAGACAAATCTTACCTTTGGAGATTTCTTTAAACAAATTTTGCTGGGATGTACTTCAACAGAAGTTCCATATCAAGAACAGGTCACGTAAATATCAAATACATTTCTCAGACGTGAACTTGTCTCTCTCATGCACATAGATTGCCCCTAGCCTCTGTAGCCTGGTTGCTTGACGCCAGAAATGCGAAGAGAACGTGATAATACAAAATGTGATGTCAAAACTATTGTAAAAACGTGAGGTAGCCTACTGAGAGCTTATGCAGTGTTTGGTAATCAGCTTTTACATTCCGCTGGCTTTGCTAAGGGAATGCAGTTCTTCTGAAGGATGGATTTAATTGAGTTCAGCGCAGCAACCCCTCTGATTGAAGAGAAGACTTTTAACTGTAAAGAAAGTCAAATCATAACCATGCTTCTGTCCATCACACACAACATGGACTCTGAGACTATAGTTTCTTGGTCTACAGTAGGCAAATGATTCAGTGATTTGTATCACTCTTGTGGGAGGTAATGTAGGCGGGTGAAAAGAGTGGGTTTATTTAGAATGAGGGAGTTGAAATCGTAAATTTGTTTATTTTAATACTTAACACTGTTGCTTTGTCATGGCCTACTTTATTTTTGCGAGATCAAGGCAAACAATGACAAAATATCATAAAACTCGGTAGAATAGTAACCACAAGTATAGCATTGCAAGAGCCCTTTATCTTTGCCTCGTACTGTAGTGTTTCAAAGTGCAAACCTGAGTTCTGCAGGAAAATTCACATGAACTAAACTTAAAAAGCCTCCTATAACATTTAGAGACTTATTGATAGAAATATTTCATCTTGATTAGCAGGTTAACATGACTGCACCAGGCAGAATCAATCCCAACAACCACCTTTGGAGTTCAAATGAGCTGTTTTAGACATATTTCTCTACAAGACATCCCCACGTGGTTCCTTCTTTCATTTGTTTCAGATGTCAGTCGTGATGACCTTTCTCTCTCTCTCAACAGCTGTGTATATACACCAGCCTCAGTAAGCATCAAGCTCACTCTGGATTCCTGAGAAGAGTTGTGAAAATGATATCAAATCAGATGCAATGGTTTAGATCAGTAGTTACCAAAGTGCATTTATTTTTCTCATTGTCTCTTTTCTTAAGGGTAGAAGCCTGCCATGAAAAGCTTGAAAAGTACACAGTGAATTGAAACTACTGGGACACAAGTCAGTAATCATAATATACTTTGAGGGGGACATATCATAGGGGGACCCCTCAATACCACTATATACAATATTGGATTGATTACCTTCATCATGAACATGGCCTAAAATAGCCTTGTTATCAAATAACGCATATACTTATCATTTAAATATTCAACAGCAAAGAAATAAACATATAGTTTTATAATGCAAGAGGGAGACAACAGAGAGAAGGGACTTCACTAGAGGTCAAGAAAAGAAGAGAGTTGTGGGGTCTTCCCAAGTATATTTCCCAAGTCTTTATAAATACACTGCAGGTGACCCTTCACATTTAAAGATCATTTACCATAGGCTCTCCTTTAGGCTCTCCCTTTCTTTCTCTCTGGAATAAGATGTTTCGGTCAAAATTAAACAAAGCATCCACACACACACACTCACACATGTTAAATGTTAACTATATACAACATTTTGTTGTAAATTAAATTCCTTTCTGTCAATGCTAACGTGTCATCATACAGATGCAATCTAAAAACAGAGCAAACATAGCCTAGTCTCTACTCTGTCAACAGGCAGTGCGTCTGTTTGTAGTCTGTCTTGTTTATGTGTTTATCTCATCATTTGTGGTATTTATTTGGTGCATGCCTTCTCATGGGCACAGATCAATCACTCATCAGCCAATCACTGTAATCAATCACTGCCTGTGCAAGAATTGACAACCATAGCAACAGAGCCTCTATCTTATCTTGTGAGCTAGTCAGCAGATTTTTTTGAACAGCTTTTAAGAAAGAACTGTTAGTCCAAAAAATGAAAGTGTGACTTGGAGCACTCAGTAACATAAGAAGCTTTGTGAGTAAAGGCCAAGGTTGTAAAAATTGAGGTAAAACTAAAACTATTGAGGTAAGCTTTTGTTTTTTGCAGTGACTTGAATGAGATAAGACATTGAATGAGACATTGTTTCGCTCGTATGGGACATTATTCAGAACTAGCTTGCATATACATTATGTGTGTGTGAGAGGATGTTTTTCAATGGTGTATATAAGTGCATTTTACTAATGTGTGTGTGAGAGCATTTCAATAGTGTATGTAAAAGGTTTCACCAGTGTTTATGAGAGGTTTTCAGTTGTGTATGTAATCTTATCATTTCTCAGTTGTTTGTGTGAAAGCTTTTCATTGGTATGTGAGTGAGGTTTTCACTGTAGTGTGTGAATGAGTTTGGTTTTACATGTGTATATGCAAGCTAGTTCTGAATAATGTCCCAAATGGCCCCTCATAGTTTCTGTCTTAATACACACACACACACACACACACACAAACACATTTACAGGTCATCCCCATTATACATGTCCCTCCCATGCAGTAAATGTTTTCATGCAGTCAGTGCGTGGTATATGGCTGGATTGGATATATTTGGTTCCCCTCAATGTTGACTCTATAGCTGCGGCCTTGCTGGGACATGACATGCAAAAGGACCCTAGTTAATATATAGAAATGGTTACACAATACACATCTATGTTCTTTTCTAAGAGGCACAGTAAAAGGCATAATAAAGAGTGATTTAGCCAAGCAGGGTTATTTCCCCTCACAGTTGGCTCTGAGGAATTTGTTCTGTTTGACTAGGGGAACAGCATGAGATGCCAGTACAGAAGACTCAGTGGACTCACTCTCATTCTCTCCACAAACCGGTTTAATGAGTCAAAGGTGATGGCCTGCAGCCAGGTGGCAAAGCATGGCACTCAGGCTGTCTGCGCCGTGCCCAGCCCTGGAGACAGCCTCACAGCCTTGCAGACACTCGGGGGGGATTTTGCATTTGTCACGCACAAGGGGCAAGGATCCAGAACAGACAGACTGTGCTCTCTAACCAGCACAAGAGACAGGTGACCCGTTAAAAAGGCTATCCACAATGTTTTACAACCATAGTACTGTAATGCAGATAGTGGGCTGAACGCTTATCTCACAGGGTCTGTTCAGGTTAATGTGTGTAGGTGACATGTGTGTCATGTGTCAGGATATTTGAGTAGACGTGTTGTTCGTTGGATGGAAACAAATTAGCCTGGTTAATGTCAATTAAGATTGAGGGTCGGTCTGGAAAGCCTTCATTCACCAGCAGTGAAAATTAAACTTAAATTGTTGCATTAAACTCTTACCAAATTGTTTCAAAGTGCAGAAATCAAATATTTCTTGTGAACAAAGGTTTTGAATACAGTTGCTTACTCAATTCCAAGGAAAATACACATTCATATCTGTTTAATGCTGTCGCCATCAGTCCATGCTGAATCTACCATTGTGATTGGTTTCTAGGTTTTTGGAAAACTGGAAAAGGGTGTCGATGGCCTCCTTGCCAGACCTGTGGTGTGTTACCTGTGAAAACTACGGAGGTTAGCATTTTACTAACATGGTATGATGCATCGTTCAGCTAACCAACATCAAAATTATGACTGTTTCTCCAAAACCGTCATACTAACAGTACTTTGTAAGTTTAAACCATGATCGTTTTCAGACTTCAGTAGTCAGGACCAAGGTAGTTAATGATGTATAGTAGCTCGTGGACCGGCACACCTGCAAATAACAGAGACTTTATGATGGACTACATTTAATACGTTTTATCTGTGAATTATCTGTTTTTTTTATTCCTGGGTTATAACGTTGACCCATTGGTTCACACAGGCTGACCTTGTAAATCAATGACTGCTTTGAAACTTTTAAACACGTCTAAATCAGATGTACAGATGAAACAGTTGTATCCTCTATAGCTGGTAACCCTCTATTCACTCTTGTATGCCTCAGCTCTGTGGCGGTGTTGACGCTGATGGTACGGTGTGCAGCATATGACAGTTACTTGTCACTTTGTCCAAGAGGTTCGAATCCAGGTTGAAGTAGAGATTTTGACTACAAGATTTTCACCATTGTTTCCCTATAATTCTATCTATTGTGCAGACCATGTACAACCTCTGGCAAAAGCTAGATGTACCGCAAACGGTACAAAACATGACCGCCGCTCAGTCCTGTACATTCTCTCCGCAAAAATAAATCACGCTTGTCAATTTGTTTCCATCCCCACTCTTGCAACTTTTGTGTATGGAAATGAGTGTGTGCATAGTGTGTTAAATTAGCCATGAGTGTGCATAGGGGGGTTAAATTAGCACTAAGACTGCCTTCTTTCACCTCCGCAACATTGCCCGCTTCTGACCCTTCCTCTGTTAGTGATGCACAGACCTTGGGTTTGAGAAAGGCGCTATATAAAATAAACGTATTATTGTTATTAGCCAATTGCTTTTTGCCTAGTTATTAAATGAGCTTTTAGTTATACTTTCCACTTTGCTTACCATTTAAATTAGGTTCATATGATTTTGCATGGCTTTCAATAGCATTGCAATGGACATCACAATACCTTTGTTTATTATTTTATTTGTTTACAGTAGTTTAATACACGTTTCTTGAAAAATAAACAACACTTCAGTTGAGCATAAGTTTTTAGGTGTTTCTGACCCTGGTGAGAGTAATGCCTGTGTTCAAACAAGGTTCCCAAGCTTCCAAAAAAACAGATTACAATACATTCATACAAAAACATCTCGTTCATACGGGGTAAACTGATCAGAGTAAGACACACTCTTCAAAAGGGTACATACAAGACAGTGGTCTACCCACCTGACTATGTGACTTCATTAAGGATCGAATACCATGAGTAACACCAGACTGTCTTGCTTTTGTGATGTTATTTATTGTTCATCATAAACTGGAAAGATGGTGAAATGTATCCATTTTTCTTGGTGGCTCTGTTACTATTGGACATATAGCTTCTAGCATGTCTGGGCTGAGGGTGAGTCTAAAGCGTAAGTGTGTGGCTGTATACTTGACAATAGCAGAAGATACAGCAGTGTAGGCTTTCATTCAGAACTTAAGACACTTCCTCCAAAAACTTCATTAACACCGTTTTTCTCTCAGATGTTCAATGTAAATCTCCTCACAATTCCAACATGCTGTGCTTGACAGGAGACTCTTGAGAGCAAGGCATTTACTTAGGGTCATCTGGAGCCGCGATCTTTTCCAACGTGGGCTCCATGCCCCAGATCTCACGGGCATACTGGGCAATGGTGCGGTCACTGGAGAACTTGCCACTGCCAGCGATGTTATAGATCGCCTTCTTGGTCCATTCCTTGGAGTTCTACAGAGAGTCATGGTAGGGACAGCAAAAAAACATGAGAAATTAAAATATACAGACAGAGAGAGAGAGACAGAGAGAAAGAGAGAGAGAGAGAGAGAGAGAGAGGAATACAATCTCACACTAACCTTGTAGAGAGCACTGACTTTTTCCTGACATTTGATGTAGTCTTCATAGTCAGCAAACACCTTAAATCTGTGCAGTAAATAAACATGGGACTGATCAGATACTGATAAGATAAGATAAGATAAGATAAGGCTTTATTGATCCCACAGCTGGGAAATTTACTTGTCACAACAGCCCAGTAGTATTTAAATAGAGAGTAAGAAAGTTGTATACAGTATGCCCAGCATACAAGCACACCTAAAAAACAAAAAAACACACAGTGATTGAACACGCCTTAGGGTTTCACCAATAGTGAACCAATATATATGGTGAATAAAAAAGCTTCACATCACATGTACAGTGGAAAATGCACATATTAAACTAAATTATACTGGGTAATCTAACTGGATACAATTGGCAAAGGGAATCATCTATTAAGGTAATCTTGTGTGTGTGTGCATGTGTGTGCACCCTTAAAATCAGATCCCAGGATTGTGAGTTAGGTTACAATGTGTAAAAATGTTTCTGTCTATCTACTGGATCATTGGATTAATTAATTTAACTGGATGCAAAATAAATCATCCATAAACGTAATCAGGTGTGTGTACAGGGCTAGGGCAGTGGGTTGAACATGTGTGCATTTGTATATGTGTGTGTGTGTGTGTGTGTGTGTGTGTGTGTGTGTATTTAAAAGTACTTGAAATCATACCCACAGATTCTGAGTACTGTAGGTTACAATGCGTCCAGTTTGTTTGGCTCAGTACCTGTCATTGTGCATCAGTAGGGTGACAATGTCCTTGAAGAGATCAGGCTGCTTGGGGCTGAAGAAACCACCGGCGATCTGGTCAATGGCTTGTTTCAGTTCTGGGAGGCGGTTGTAGTAGTCATAGGCATTGTAACTGTATGGAACAATAACGACACTTTAGCAGCTAATCAATTTCTTCATGAAAGCCCATCTACTGTACCTTCAGTGTTATTGCTGATTCAAGGCAATACGAAATGTGACCACCAGATGGCAGCACTACTGCTGTGGGAGCTGCAGGAACACTCATTTAAACCAGCAGCTAGTAATTCTGACCACCGCGCAAACAAAGCAGCGGTCATATAGGTTTAGTGTTTCGTTTTTTTTCTTTCGGATTTTATTTATTTATTTATTTATTTATTTTTTCTTCAGTCGTTTTGTGTCAATGATTCCCAGGACACTGAAAGACCGGGCTGCATGAAACTTGGTGGGCATGTAGCCCCACAAGGATGAAACAGAACCATTGATTTTCGTTTTGATCCGTCGCCCACCTACCGCACCAGGCCCCCCGACACAGTTTTCGACACAGCAGGCCGGACACAGTTTTCTGTGTATATCTTGAGAACCATGGGGCCTAGGATGACCAACTTTTTTTAGTTTGTTGGTCTCTCAAGGGGCCATGTCAACCCATCCCAAATCTACTTATTTGAGGTATAGCGCCACCTAGTTAAAAATGAAAAGGAAAAAAACAAGGCGTTGTGATCGCAAGTATCTTTGGCTGACAGGTTCAAAACTGTACAAAATGTTGAAATGTAAGATCATTATGACCCCCTGAATGCACGCCAAGTTTCGTGGAATTCCGTTCATGGGGGGCCATATCAGCTACACAATCGCACACACACACATACACACACAGGCCACACACGCGCGCGCACACACACACACACACACACATACATTCACACATAAACACACACAGGCATGCATGTGCACACACAGAGACACACACACAAATGCAGGCAAGCAGGCACACACACAAATACAGATAAACACACACACACACACCATTACCCCCCCCCACACACACACACACACACACTCACAAGCGATTACACACACACACAGAAGCACACATATACACAAAAACAAACACACACTATGCACACACTCATTTACATACACAAAAGTTGCAAGAGTAGGAGATGGACACAAATTGAAAAGCGTGATTTAATTTTTTATGGAGAGAATGTGCAGGACTGAGCGGTGATCATATTGTGACCCACTTTGCGGTACATCTAGTTTTGAAATCTATAGGCTAATCTAACTACTGAAAAGGCACGACCACCAACAGCATAGAAGTCACTGATGAAAGGGTGCTAATTTGTGACTTTAGCTGAAATAGTTGGTGGTGATGTCAATCTGTAAACCTTTTTTTATATACATTTTTGTGGAGTTGTCTCACCCAGACCATGTCATGAAAATTGATTTAAAGAACATAGCGACGCTTATATATATACTAACAATAACTTAAAAAGTGGCAAGTTGTTGCATATGTAAGGGATAATGTATAGAACGCCGGTCATTATCGGGAAATAGGTCCCGACAGGGCGAACCGGACTCCGGCGCGCAGTGGAGGGGTCTTGTTCCGCCCTGAAGGGACCTATTTCCCGATAATGACCGGCGTTCTATACATTCTCCCGCTTATAACAGGGCTACTTGCCAAAACTAAACAATAAACTCCCCACTATATGACTCTTTAGCCTACATAGACTATAGCCTATTTGTTACCATTTCATCGTGGCTTTTGCTGAGAAACAAATAGTTGCAACAACACACAATGAACTTGAATCAAACGTTCTTTAGAACACAGCTGATCAACCGTCTGCTTTCACTTTTGAATGAAGTTCCAGTACTTGTGGAATGATATGAAAGACGTGAATTAGAAGCACAAAACCCATTTTCCTTGACAGCGGTCTGTTATACAGTACATAGCAACGGTCTGTTATAGAGAAATATCAGACCACTGAACATTGGGAAGGCCCATTCAAGTGAACGGAGCATTCTGCAGCACTATGAAGAGCCGTGTAAGTAAGGGATAATGGACGACACGGTGGTCTGTTCACAGAAGTTAATGCACGGAACATGTTACTTTGTTCTGAACGTCTGCATTTTACAGCTCGGATGCAACGTGACAGTTCATTTAAACTTCATAACGAGTTCGGCTAATTAATATACAAGTGTGATACGTCCAACAAAATGGATCTACTTCATAGGTGTGCAAATAACATACGGTTAATGGTCGTTCTAAATTACGTAGGACAATGGGAAATTCAACCAAGCAGTGGAATAATAATGTATATTTAACAGATGGAATGTTCTAGTGAATAACGCGCAGGTGTACTGCGTTCTCTGTAGCATATGGGCTTCTGTATTTCCAACTCACCCCGTCTTGTCCATCGCTTCCACTTCGTCAACTCTCATGCCAAAGATGAAGATGTTGTCCATGCCAGCCTCCTCTGCCATCTCTACGTTGGCGCCATCCATAGTGCCAATGGTGAGGGCACCGTTCAGCATGAACTTCATGTTGCCGGTGCCAGATGCCTCTGTGCCCGCAGTGGAGATCTGCTCTGAGAGGTCGGCGGCAGGAACGGCTGGAGGGAAAGGAGAACAGTGAACAATTTTGAAGGTGCTCTTTCGCTCACAACGTTACTCATGCAGGTGCTCTGTGAGTCAGATCCGCTCCATAGAACTTCATGGGTTCTTTCTTGGCCCATGCTAACAAACAAACAAACAAACAAACAGGCAATATTTGAAACTATTATTTTTAACTATGTAGTGTTCATATACTGTAAGTTGCTTTGGAGAAAAGCGGCAAATACCATGACCATAACACATAAGGGTGAAAACATAACCTTCTTGACAATAAATAACATAGTCATAGTCATAGTCAAGTTTATTTATATAGCACAATTTAAAAAAATAAATAAATAAATAACAGAGCCATGTACCTTTCTCAGCAAGAGTGACTCTGTAGTTCTCCAGGAAGATGACCTTCAGGCGGTCGCCCACAACAGGGTCATGATTGACTATCTCACCAATAGCAGTGATGAGACGGATGATCATCTTAGCGGTGTGGTAGCCAGGTGCAGCCTGACACAAGCAAAGAAAATAGAACTGGTTAGACACTATAGCACGTGTTCAGGTGTAGTGGGACACCCTCCAGGTCTCCCAGGGCTCCCTTGAAAAAGAGATGTAAGATCTCAATGGGACTCACAAGGTATAATAAAGGATAAATAAAAAATAAAATATTTATTGGCACCCCTAGTAAAGTTGGCTAAAAAAGCTGGTATAAAATATAACCGTGTGGTATTTATCTTAATCTCACAATGAGAAGAAATTACCTCCATGCTCAGTGCAAATAGATAGATAGATAGATAGATACTTTATTGATCCCCAGGGGAAATTCAAGAAATGTAACCTCTGTGCTAATAGATTATTTACAAGGCATGCCAGGAAAAAGCCTTTTCTGTCATTTAATTACACATGTAAATTATTGGAGTTATTGAATCTTGAATGCTACAGGGACATTGCCTGAATTGTGTTCTACTGTCAGATGAAATGAAAATGACTATATACAGCCTAATGAGATGGTGGAGGGTCTGTGATATTGTGGGGCTGTTATTCCAAAGGTCATTGGAACCTCAACTCCAAGATAAAGAAAAATATAAGTGGGTGAAACACATGTCCAAATCAACACAAACATGGTTTACAAAATGAAGTTTCTGCCATGGCCATTTCAGTCTCTCTGAACTCCATAGAAAAACAGCGGCAAAGAGAAAAATGCACAAGTGAGGACCTAGGAACGATCTGGAGAGATTTTGTACAGAGGAATGGCCTCAAACCCCCTGCTTTAGGTGGGGATCGCATTGGCCAGCGGCAAATGGCAAGCGTATCGTAGCACTCAGACTATATAATAAGTTCTATCTCGTTACTAAGTAACATAAACGGTTTACGTTAACTGACAATTGAATACACTCGCGATGGCATATGTCATACATACAGTGTGTATGTATTTCTTTATTAGATATCTTTGTTTCTCACAACAAAGTTGCTTCCCTTCAAGGTTGGATTTTTCCTCATTGTTTTCATTGTAAGACCAAGGAAAATTGTCAACAGTTCATTCTTTTGCTAATTCTTTTCACTCAAGTTTACCAGGGGTGCCAATAAATGCGGAGTGTGTTGTATGTTTTGTTAAATGTAACTAATATAAAAAACTTATATCTCACTAATATGTCAAAATGTGCTTAACAAAAACAAGACAAAACAGGAGTTTTTCTATCTAAACTATTGAGAGACTCTCCATCTATTTTTTTGTTCAATTATGGTGGCAGTTTTTTCATCACACAATAAGTATTATTTTTTATACTTTTTTATACAACTGAAGTTCAAGAAAATAAATCTAGCAAAAGGCTGGTAAATTACTAGAATTCAACTGCAATGTCACATAAAATTACAATATGCTGAGAGCTAAAGGCAAAGTGTCTTTTCAAAATTATTTTTCACATGAATGTTTCAATTCATTCCATTTCACGACTATCTATTTTGTCAGTCTACTCCTGTGAAACAAGCAAAAGTTAGGTAGAGCACCTTTCCGCCGATCATGATAGTTCTGGGTGTCCATTGCTTATTGGGCTCTTTCTTGATACCTTTGGAGGATATCAGTAATAATCAATCAATAATCAAGGCTGTTCATTAATCATTAGAGATCAGTAATAATCAATCAATAATCAAGGCTGTTCATTAATCATTAGCATCAGACTAAACACTCAATGCTTGGTTAGATGAAGATGAATGGATTGCTCACGGTTGTAGAAGGTAATGATGTGCAGGCAGTTCAACAGCTGTCTCTTGTACTCGTGGATTCTCTTGACTTGGATGTCAAACATGGAGTTAGGATTGATCTTCACCTTGTAGTGCTCCTCGAGGTGTGCGGCAAACTTCATCTTGTTCTCCTACGAGGGTGACAAAGAGGTGTGGTGCTTTATTAATCTATTTACTAGAACTTACTGACTGGTAATTACATCCAAACTCACCTGAGAACATGAGAATTCCTGAGGACCTTTACCTGTTTGACTTTGGCAACGTCACGGATGAATGCCTCATCATTGATAAATTTCTCAAGTTTTCTCAACTGGTCAAGATCACGGATGTATTCCTCTCCAATTCTCTGACGTTCACAAACCAAACAAATATTACTATACAGCATTTCCTCCAACAAAAATAAACATTATTTTAAAAATGAGACCCTCACCTCTGCAATGACTTCCGCAAGAGAAGGGTTACACATGACCAGCCAGCGGCGGGGAGTGATGCCATTGGTCTTGTTCTGGAACTTTTTGGGATCCATCTCATAGAAGTCCTTAAACCTGAGCAGATGGCACCAACATTACCAACATTAAAGACTTTTCTCCACCATCATCAGTGTCCTCATGACTAGGGTTGGGTGCTGAACTTGGTACTTTTTAATGGTGTGTGTGTGTGTAATGATATAATGGGTGTAATGGTGTGTGTGTGTGCATTTATTTGTGTGTGTGTGTGTGTGTGTCTGTGTGTGTGTGTGTGTGTTTGCACATACACAGATGCTTTGATGATGTCAGAGTGAATGCGGGCCACTCCATTGACTGCATGGGACCCGACGATACACAAGTGAGCCATATTTACTCTCTTCTGACCTCCTTCCTCAATCAGAGACATACGCCTCAGGCGCTCAACGTCACCAGGGAACTTGGCTGCAACGCGCTGAAGAGTACAATGGAAATGTTGGAATCATTTCAACTGCTGTTGACTGCTCTTAAAGCTCTAGAAATATGGGCCTATTTCACATTCTGGACTTATAGGCCATATATAAGAAACTACTGTAAATTATATGTGAAGTCTTACACTACACCATGTTCTCCTCTTTGTTTTGGCTGTGTGCAGTAACACAGACTCACCTCCATATGGCGCCTGTTGATCTCATAGACGATCTCAAGGTGGCGAGGCAGCAGGTGTTGGAACAGATCAATGGGCCAGCGCTCCAGGGCCTCGGGCAGGACTGTATGATTAGTGTAGGCACATGTTTTCACACAGATCTCCCAGGCCTGACCAAATAAACATACACACACACACACACACACACACACACACACACACAGAACCAAATTTAACATCAAACATCAAACATCAAAATAATACTACAGCTGGAGGTACCTCCAAAAGTTCTCATCATAAATCAGGTCTAACACTGTGCTACAAGTCTTAAGCAGTTCTCACCTTCTCCCAGGACAACTTCTCCTCATCCACCAACACCCTTATCAGCTCGGGGATGGCGAGGGCTGGGTGAGTATCGTTCAGCTGGATGGCCACCTGCACATGGAGAGGCACAGGAGAGCATGAGAGAGTGCAGCACAGACTCAGAGCAGAGTTTGGTGCTCAGTCGACTTCAACAAATATGCACAGCTCGCTACTGTCTCTTAGGCTGATGAGTGGGAGCCAACTAATGAAGCTCATTGGTCAGCCATCCATCCACATAATACATTGTGGTAACACTTTATAATAACTACACACAATTCATCATTTATTAAGCCTTTGTTACTTATTAGTTAATGGTTTGTTCATCATTAGTAATTTCTCGTTCATACATAATTTATCATCAGTAAAGCATTTGTTCACACAATTATAAATGGTTTGTTCATAGTAAATAAGCCTATCCAAAAAATATGTTTGTAAGTACATGATTTATACTTAATAAGTAATGAAACAACCACTTATAATGAAATCATTTTCTTATTATAAACTAGTTGCAAACTATTACAAAATGCTTTGTTCATCATTTGTAAAGCATTGTTCCTATGGTAATTCTCATACATAAAGTGTTTGTACACACAGTTATAAATGGTTTGTTCATAGTAAATAAGCCTATATCTAAAATATGTTTATGAATTATTGTTAATACTTAATAAATTATGCAATATACACATGCCTTGCAACACATTTTCAAATGAGTTGTAAAGATTACATTCACATTCATTCATTTAGCAGACAAGCGACGTACACATGTCAATTAAATTGAAGGCCATTGACATAACAGTGAAAGCCGGGAATCAAACCCCCAACTTTTCAGGCTACTGCATGCTAGTCCAGCTCCTTATCCACTACACTACCTTGGCCCAGATAGAAACCACTATAACGACTTTCTGTTCTTCTACTACACACTGTTATTAAACATCTGTAAACTATTATTAAATGCTGTATTCTTCATTTGTAAAGAATTATTCCTACATTAATTCTCATCTGTAAATCATGTTTACACACAGTTAAAAATGGTTTGTTCATAGTAAACACACATATCTATATTATATTTTTGAATTGACTGTTGTAATACCACCGGGCAGAGGTAATGTAGTGGATAGGGAGCTGGGTTAACATGCAGCAACCCATAAAGTTGGGGGTTCAAACCCCGGCGTCCACCAATGTGGCCTTGCCCTTTAATTTCATTGACATGTGTAAGTCGCTTTGGGTGAAAGTGTCGGCTAAATGAATAAATGCAAGTGTAAACTTTATAACTCATTTGTAAATGTGTTACAAAGGCATAAAAATCCTCACTTTAGATGAGCTCACAAAATATCATTAACTAACCACTTGTAACTCCTGAGTTAATTATAATTATAGTATTAGGAAGTGGTTTATAAAATACGTATCCTCACCCTAACTAATCATTAGTGCATGTGTATGTAACAACTGTTAAATAATGGAAATATTACTTAATCAAAAACATATTGCATCATTTATTAAGTATTAACAATAATGTATAAACATATTTAAGATATAGGCTTATTTACTATGAACAAACTATTTATAACTGTGTGAACAAATGTTTTACTGATGATAAATTAGAAATTACTAATGATGAACAAACCATTAACTAATAAGTAACAAAGGCTTAATAAATGATGAATTGTGTTTAGTTATTATAAAGTGTTACCTAAATGGTTTATTATGTAACTTTGTTTACATGAATGACAGAACACATGACAGAACAATGGTTCTACATGGTAACAAAGGACATTTAAATGCATGTATGCACAAATACATATATTACACACACACACAGACACACATAACAATAGCTGTGATTGTCATCTATTTCAAAAACACCAGGGCAGAGAAAGTTGCTACTACTACGGTCAGTGAGTAATCTTGTGAAAAAAATAAAAAAATATATAATGTCCGGAACACTGCTTTAGACTCCCATATTTAATGAACAAAGGCAACGTTTCGACCCTGCTGGGTCTTCTTCAGGCAAATGGTGAGTGAGTAATCTTACCTTTTTAGGCAGCTCAGCGAAGTCAGTGCGCACAATATCCCTAGAGCCAAACTTGGAGGTCTTGAAACGGCGAATAATGTCCTGCAGGGTGGCAGACACCACAAAATACTCCTGCTTCAGACGCAGCTCCTTCCCTTCAAAGAACTGGAACAGGACAGACATGTGTGACATTATTTAAAATGCTACAACGACATCTTGTCTGTGTATAGAGAGAGAGAGAGAGAGAGAGAGAGAGAGAGAGAGAGAGAGAGAGAGAGTGTGTGTGCAAGCATGACAAGTCTTACGTTGTCATTTGGGTACAGGACACGGGAGATATTCTCTGCCACATTTCTGTCCAACACAGCCTGAATGTAACCACCAACATTGACTATTCAATACAAAAGCAAACAATATCACATGTCAGTTTACAGCACAATAGACCATAAATATACAGTATATATACTGTATGGATTATCTGCAAGCCCCCTTTTCATGCACTAAACATTTCAGAAATACACTGGACAGGCTATGACAGAATTATTGAGCTATATGTAAGGGATTTCCCACAGTGGATGATCAACAACCAAGCCGGGTCGGGTGTTGTGTGGCCTATCCGTTTGCATAATGTGTGATTCATGGACCCTGAAATATGCAATTGAAGATGCCATGCAGTAATCTCACTAAAAAGCAGTGAAATTAACTATATGCAGAGTCCAGTCCAGTACAATAATAATAATAATAATAATAATAATAATAATAATAATTTAACAACACTAATTTTAATAATGCATTACATTGTTATCCATAACCATACCAGTCATGTTCACTTTAAATAATAATAATAATCTGATTAACCTAGGTCTAGCCTCATCAGGACACAACTGCTGCTCTAAGAGTGCCGACAGAAAGGGAATATTAGCACATCCAGACAGATAGAGCTGTCATGACTCTCTCATCCTCCCCTTCATAAACATTACACACTGCCTTTCTGGGGAGCTCTTTATTCTTCACCAAACAGCCAAAACTCCTTAAATCACATATTTCAGAATGTTCAGAGGTATATCAACAACTCTGAAGTCAATTCTAGTTTGTAAGCCACCCATTTAGCAATTTGATTAGTTTCCAACCTGTGAGAGTCAGACAGGCAGCTCTATTCTGACTGGCCGTTTGAGAGGTCTTACTACTGAGATGAATATTGCAAGGTACCTTATTGTCCTCTCAACATGCGCTGAAGCAGAACAACACAGCACACTCCACACTTTCAGCCGGCTTACACATGCAGCCAACCGCATGCCCCACAAAGCTGGGTTATGCTGGGCTCAGAAATGAATATGGATCAGCATCCTTAGGATCAGCTATGGGACAGCATAGCACAAATATTAAGAAAATGAAGTTAGTTTAAATTCAAAATGAATAAGAGACATTCACATGTGTGTGCACACACACACACACACATTGATCTGACACAGAAAATACATGCCAGTCACAGAAATCTGGGATTAACACATGTGTTTGTTTAAATAACATGTCTGCATAGATATTAACTCACAGTCTTTCAGGTTGAAATCACAGGGAGCCTTGGCAGACCAGAGACGCATGGTGTTCACAATATTGTTCCTGTATCCTGGTACAGGGGTGTCGTATGGCAAGGCCAACACCACCTGTCAGTAGGGCAGAAGAGAACGGGTCTTAATCCTCTTATTACTACACTCCCACATGCCCTTCAACAGTCATTCTGTAAATGTGCATTTATAATGAGGATGCCATGTTCATGCTTTCGTGACTTCACCTGGGTGTCGACCCATTTCACACCATCAGGGGTGTGCTCTGTCCTGCCAAAGAAGTGCACAGGCCTCATGTATTCTGGACGAGCTTTCTCCCAAGGGTTGCCATAACGAAGCCAGTCATCGGCCTCCTCAACCTATCAGTTATGGGATGGATGAGCCAATCATGGTTCAAACCAGCAGTACAAAACGGCACGTTGTAGAAAGTCGATCACAACTTACCTGCCAGCCATTATGAATTTTCTGGTTGAAAATTCCAAACTCATAACGGATACCATAGCCATAAGCAGCCAAACCCAGGGACGCCATGGAGTCAAGGAAGCAAGCTGAAAATAGACGAGGCAGTAAAAACCACATCAGTGGAAGCACTCACACTCTTGTGTGTAAAATAGGGTAACCAAAATGAACTACTGTAAACAGCAATTATCAGTTTACACTTCTCACCCCTTTGCTTTGCATAAAGAACTCAACTTACCTGCCAGTCTACCCAAGCCACCGTTTCCAAGACCAGCATCCTCCTCCAATTCCTGCAGCTCCTCCATCTCCAAACCAAGCTGTAAAAACAATTTCAGAGTTCTCATGAAAGCCCTCTACCCCCTGGCCAGTGGCCACTGTTACATCATTTGACGACAGGAGACATATTGGGGATGCTCACCTGGTACATGGCCTCATCACAAGCATTCTCCAGTGCAAGGTTCACCATGGTGTTCTGCAGTGTGCGGCCCATGTAGAACTCCAGGGAGATGTAGTAGACACGCTAATGGGGATGAGGAAAGAGGAGAAAGAATTTCATGAGGCCTCACACACCATCACTACCACACAACATCAGCAGTCCACCCCCCCCCCCCCCTGTGTGCACTGTGCAACATGCAAAAGTAACTGTCAGGCATTGAGTTTCCTAATTAGGTAATTCAACTGAACCATGTGGACATTTTAGCTTATTTCATATCCTCAGATATGAATTACATTTAGTGATAACTAACTCTGTTTACGACATAAATTCAAAATTATGTATTGTATTAGTGTAAATAGGTTTGCACGTGCCTGTCTTGGTCCAGTTATTTTTAGTGATAACTACAAAGCAGCTAACTTTAGAATAAAAACAATTACCTATTGAGGATATTTCTACATTAGTTTCCTGAAAAACATGATAAATTGCATATAGGATTTATCTATTTATATTATATACAAGGATACAAGGATACAAGGAAGTTTATTGTCACATGCATATAGTTACTGGAAGTAAGAAATGCAGTGAAATTATGTCTGGTGTCAGCCTATTTGTGCATTAATGGGGGGGGCGGGGTAAAAAGTGCAGTAGAAGAGGGGTTTAGTAGATTAAGTGGCAAGGGCTGCATAAAAAGGTGGGGGGAGGATTGGGATTGGGTGGGGGGCACCAACAAGGAGCACCCAAGAGCAACAGGGGCAAGGAAAAACTCCCTTACCAAGGAAGAAACCTTGGGCAGATCCACGGCTCAAGGGGCTAACCCAACTGCAAGGGGTCTTGGTGTGTGTGTTGGGGGGATGACAGGGGAGATGGGATAGTGTGCTGTGTATGTGGGGAGAGGGCAGTGTGCAATATGTGTGTTGGAGAAGCTTCCTCATGAGACAATGTGCTGTGTATTGGGGGGCAGTGTGCTGTAAGTATGTTTGGGGATGTGTGTTGGAGAAGCTTCCTGATGAAATAATGTGCTGTGTATGTATGTAGGGGGCAGGGACAAGGGACTTACTATTGCAAGCAGAGTACTGTATGTAATGTATGTGAGTGATGACAGTGAAGATGTGTGTGGTGGGAGGGGAGTGTAGCAGTGACTGTGTGTATGTGTGTGTGTGTGGGTAGGTGGGGGCAGTGTGCTGTAAGTATGTAGAGGATGTGTGTTGGAGAAGATCCTGAAGACAATGTGCTGTGTATGTGGGGGGGGGGGCAGTGTGCAGCAAGTATGTAGAGGAGGCTTACTGTAGCAAGCAGTGTGCTGTATGTATGTGAAGTGATGACAGTGATGATGTAAGTGTGTGTGTTGGGGATGGGGGTGGGGGGGGGGGGGGGGGGCAGAAAGGCTAGGCAATCAAGGACATGGGTAGATGGAGGAGAAATCAAAAAAATAAATAAAAAAAAGTGTGCAAAAAGTTGGAGAAAGTCAGATGTGTGTGTGTGTGTGTGTGTGTGTGTGTGTGTGTTTTGGCGTGTGATGAAATAAGAAAATAAATAAAAAAGGTCTGTAGCATAGGGAGAGGGATGTAAAAGTGCTAAAAGTCTTGTAGGTGTGTGTGGGTGTGTGTGTGTATGTGGGGGGGGGGGTCATGAGTGCTGAGGAGTGAATGAGTGCAAAGTCAGTATAGTGTAAGTTCAGAGTTGGGAAATGTTTGAGAGTGCTGAGGAGTGAATGTGTGCAAAGTCAGTATAGTGTGAGTTCAGAGTTCGGATGGCCTGGGGATAAAAACTTCTCCTGAGTCTCTCAGTTCTGGCTTTGTGACTACATAGGCGTCTTCTTGATTTCAGCGGTAGGAATAATCCATTGTTAGGATGAGAAAAGTCCTTCAGAATCTTTTATCTTTTGGGCTCTTAGGAGTACTCTTCTGGTGTGTGTGTGTGTGTGTGTGTGTGTGTGTGTGTGTGTGTGTGTTTTGACGTGTGATGAAATAAGAAAATAAATAAAAAAGGTCTGTAGCATAGGGAGAGGGATGTAAAAAGTGCTAAAAGTCTTGTAGGTGTGTGTGTGGTGTGTGTGTGTGTGTGTGTGTGGGGTCATGAGTGCTGAGGAGTGAATGAGTGCAAAGTCAGTATACCAATGGTGCACAGTATATGTGTACTGCAAACATATCTGAGCATGTTTCTTATTGTGAAAGTAAAAAGAGAAAGTCCCTCAGGGACACAAGAAATTGACTGTGAGGAGTTTGTTTGTATGCCATGGGATAGCAACCCTGTAATATCCTGCCAGCTCACACTTCCTGCTCCTACATCTGATTTATTACTTTATTAGAGACAAAAACACCCCCCTGTGACAGACAGAAGGCCACAATCATTTTCAATGATATCGCTCCCCGTCTCAAACACAAGGCCATCTCTGTGTCTGTCTACTTGCTACATTATCAGCCTCAAGGGAATTCATCCCGAGGGCTCGGGTGAGTGGACCAGCTCACGGGAGGGAGGACCACGCTCCTGAACTCCCAGTCTACAGCCACATGCAATGACTGTCAAGGGAATATCTAGGCTTAGCAATGGTGTCTATTATAAGTCTCTTCAGACAGAGGGAGCCCGAGACGTGAATCTTTGACATTTCGAGTTTTCTCGACGTCGGTGTTTGAGACTGCAGGAACAGAGAGAGAGAGGGGGAGAGGAAGGTCAGAGGTATTACATAACAGTGGCATTTTGACTGGAGTAAAAATAACCCCACTGGGGGTCACTCACAAAGGTTACATAGACGATGATTAGAACTCTGCAGTGACTATGAAATGATGCACATGATAAATTATGATATATGAGATATGAAATCTAAAATGTTCAAGACCAATTTTTTGCCAAAAAGTACATTTTCCATGAGAGATTTCATGGTTTTATGACTTACGGCGATTGTGCTAATTATCATTTATGACATTGTAGAACAGCTTACTCATGCAAGGAAATAAAAAATCTCTGTGTGCAGCACATATATTATATAAATATCATATATGGCAGCACACTGTGACAAGCATTCAGTAACTATTTATCTGTCATCTTGTGCATGTCATCTGCAAGGCCTTACCAAATGCTGTTTGAAACTTTGCTATGTAGCATATTAGTGAACCAGCTGAGTAAACTAACACAGCTGGTAAACTATACTATGTTGGTAACTGTATCACATTGAAATCAACAAAGCTATTTAGTACAAGCCATGCTTGGATTTTCAATGTCCAAGAAGATGAAAAGCTCAGAGGGATTCTGATGTACATCTACAGGATCTACAGGAAATATTTGCTATTTGAGGAAGTAAATATTAAGTTGATGTGCTAAAAAAATAGCCTTGGCTTAACCACAGATTTTGATCATTCGTGCTGTATGTGATCTTTGGGTGAAATGCTAAAAACATACAGGCAGGTTCCTTGTTCCAAATGGCTGAATACAGCTGACATTGCAGTTAAGTCTGATGACCTGACATCTGTTTCATGGTAAATGACTGCTCAACCTTGATACGAGTATAGTTTTCAACCATGACCTTTTTTTGAGGGTCATAACCTTCTTCCTAGAGGATCTTTGGCATAGTTCCAGGCCCCTCGATTACAGTTGCACACTGACTCAAAATGCTATTCCCACAAATAAAGTCGACACATGACTTCTGAATGGTTGAGGCTAAACCCTAAGATACAGTGGTTGTATAGGCCTACTGCATTGGATTGGATCATAGGAAATTTGGGAAAATGGTCATGGGACCAACATCTTGAGATTGTTTAAAAGTAGTTGCTTTGTTCTCAAGAACTATATCTAGGAAGTGTTCACTTTAAGCAATGCATTTATAAATAAGTCATGCTTCACAAGTCTGGAGGGATATATGAAAAGGGCATGGGTCATAGGCAGGCTTGTGGCATTTCAGAGGCCAGCTTTCATCTGCAGTTAGCCTACCAGACATCAATTTCTGGATTTCTAAAGCTAGAATATATGTATACAAATTGATGTTATGAACATTTCACTTTACTACATGGAGCACTGTGAAGTCCACAATAATGGGGGTAATAGATTGTCCACCACTACAATTCTTAGTCAAACTCTTCTTTTCTGACATGATTTCAGGAATTAAATACTCTTTCTTAATTGATGACTTACTTTGGGGTCTTTCTCGTAATAGTGCTGCTGGGTTCTGATCCATCTGCCAACCAGATGATCGCGCACGGTGTTGGCGAGAGCAAAATAATAGTCCCGCTTTGTGGCAACAATTCTGTCTTTGACCAGCGTGAAGTGAAGGTGGCGGTTGAAGTTGGTTTTGAGGTCTGTGACGTTCTCAACTCCAGCGAGGCCACGCACCGAAATCTGCTTTTTCCGGTCGTGATCTGACAGCGGTTTCGACATCTTGGAAGGCTAATGTAAACACGGACCACAGGCAAACACAGAGATCAGGACACCTCAACTGTAGCCTACTGAAGCTAGTTGGTACCCAACCGACACTGTCAAGACAGTTGACTTTATTAGTCTACCGACTTCATTAATATTAAGAAGAAGGCGGGGTAGGAAAAAGGCAGCCAATCGTAGTTGTAATATTGCAACAATAAAAATGTGGACTAAAGTGCTATAATTAAATAACCTACATTTTCTCTCTCTCTAACATAGGCTACAAACGAAACGGACACAATAAAAATCAAAAAACATTTTTAGAAAAATGTTGATTTAACAATATTTCTGCTCTTTAAGAATGATCAATGATAGACAGGATAACATGTTTGATAGATTTTTTGACAGGTGGTTTTAAAAATGTGAATTTGCTCACTTTTATTCATGTTAGATTTTTCATTTGAATTAAGCCTATATACCTCCGTCGTCAATGGTTCCGGTTTGTCTGATTGTAGCCTATGTAGGATTACGCAAAAGTACCGGCCCGATGTTCATGAAAGTTGGAAACGTGGAAAGGTGTAGCATGGGCCAACAAAGAACCCTTTTGGAGTGGATCACGGGTCTTATGCACGAATTCAGTTTTGCTTCCCCTCCTTCGTTGGAATATGGCACAGGTGGAAGTAAGTGCTCTAGCCTACCCCTACAGTTAAAATAAATGAAAATAATCAATGAATATGTAAAAAAATCATGTTACAGGAAGTGTACAGTCAATGAGATTTTAGCTCTCAGAATCCATATGATAGGCCAGCCAGGGTCATATGCCCAACACATCTATGGAAGCTGGACCTTTTACACTTGACCCATCTGAAAGGCCATGATATTTTAGAGCCATGCTCTGTGAATGTCAGTGAGGGGCAATCAACCCTAGCCGCACAGCACATCAGTCACAAGTAAAGAAATGAACATGGACACTCAAACAACATATTTTCAACCAAATATGTAGACCTGGATAGCTGACATGGATATAGGAACAATATATAACTCGTAGGCTATTGCTATTTTGGGGGAAAGATAGATAGGCCTACAGGAAGAAATACAGAAATAATAAAGGGTGTAGCCTACATCTTCAGATTGGGTTTCAGAAGACAGTCAGTTTTACATGTTGATTTGTTTTTTTTTTTCAGCATTGTATCTTAAGAAAAGGGTGACACTAAATCTAATTTGTTGTATAGGTTAAAACTAACCTGATGTTTTCTGATTCGTCAGTTTATGTGATGTTGATAATCAAGTCAACAACGGCAGGACTGGAATTTTAAGATCAATAAATGACTAAATGTATGATTGAATGGCTCATTCACTGCCTAGTGCCTGCATACTGTATTCAGAGCTGCAATACCATGCCATACCAGTAGATGGCAATAGCAAAACTGTTATAAAATTATATGTTATGTATTTTACATCTATATACTGCATCTTATCTATATATCTAGATAGATAGTTTGATAGATAGATGCAGGGGCGCTGCTAGAAAATGTGGACCCTATGACAGACAATAATTCTGGACCCCCCGGTAATATATAGTATTATAGTGTATAGGGTCTCTGGGGGCCCCCTGTCAGTGCTGGGCCCTTAGACCCCCCCAGCGGCGCCCCTGGATAGATAGAGATGCCAAGGACATGCTCTGTCACCATTGGCCTGAAACCCTTAGCCAGATCATCATCAAGAGTGGTTATGGCTACAGACTGCGAAATGGAGCTACCAGTGGCTCAACAAAGCAAGAAAACACAAGCACTGATCATGGCAGCACAAGAACCTAAATTTAAGTTTAGTAGAGGTCAGGGTCTACCACACCAGGCAAGACCCAAGGGGCAGGCTGTGTAAAGGTGCCCCTGAAACAGTCCAGCACAGAAAAGTGGGGTGCAGGATGCTAGCAGGCAGAGCATGCACCATAACCCAGTGTCTGGGATAGTGTACAGGAACATCTGTGCCGAGTATGACCTGGAAGTCAAAATGGGATACATCTCTGAAAGTGGTTGAGAATGACCAAGCCAAGATCCTGTGGGACTTCAAGATACAGACTGAAAAATTGGTAATGGCTAACCAGCTGGACATAGTAGTGCTAGATAGACAAGAGAAAGCTATGCTGATAGATGTCGCAATACCTAGTGACAGCAACATCAGACAGAACTCAAGGCGCTGACAGGCTAGAGGCTCCCAGGGTAGAGGACCCGAGCTTGGAGGAAGAACCACCAGAGGGGAGAGTGGGGACTTTTTATCAATGTATGTATATATAAATAAATCACTAACTTTGAAAATAGATTAAGTGTCCTTTTATGTGGTGATTTATTAATAATGATTACTGATCATGTTTGATATTTTAAAGTATGGCAATGCTTTCAGAAAGATTTGACCACTAGATGGAGGCAAAGCACATTACTACAGCTGTTCCAGCTACACTAAGTACACTAAGGCTCCACCTTACAATAGCACACTGTCATTGTGTGCACTGTTAAAGTGAGCATATGCATTTTACAGACTTTTTCCATATGGGGCAACAACATATTTGTAATGCAGTAAATTACCCTATATAATTATGCCACATTTCATATACATGTAGTAATCATTTCAGTTATTTACAGACCATTTCTGCTATTTCAGAATTAAATGGAGGCAAACTCTCTTTACAGCATATTTGTTCATGCAAGTATTAGACATGGTAAGTGTGATTCCTTTTTAAAAAACCTTTAAAAGTGTCCAAAAATCTGCCTTATTTCTGAAGGCCATTTACTTTGTTCAGTTTCACTACAGGCAATATGCAGAACTTTAATTTGACTTCCAGTATAGCTCTACAATCATGACTGTCAACATGAGGTGACTATCATACCATCACATGTTGGAGGCAGCAGAGCTGTTGCAGTTCTTTTTTCCTTTTTCATACTTTACTACTACATAAGAAATGCTCTTCATGTGAAATACAGCATCGGCTATACTACAGCAATCATCATGGTGGACAGAGACTTTCTGTGAGGGAGCTAGATATTAATTATTCTGTCTTGGTTCACAAATCATGATCACATGTGTTTGATGATTTGTACAACCTGTACTCAACAATCATTAAGGTTGCACTGAGGTTGAACTTTTAGCCTTCCCTGGATCAACAGAAAATGCTACTGGGAAAAACAAAAAAGCCACAAGCACTCTGTTCACACCCTTCCTTATGCGTGTGTGTGTGTGTGTGTGTGTGTTTGGGTGTGTGTACTGTATGTGTGTGTATGTGTTTGGGTGTGTGTGTGTGTGTACAGAAGATAGATAGATAGATAGATAGATAGATAGATAGATAGGTAAATAGATAGATAGATAAATACTTTATTGATCCCCAAGGGGAAATTCAAGATATGTAAGTGGTGGGTGTTTATGAGAGGAAAAGAGAGTAGGAGAGATGTGATGATCTCACTGCACCCCACCACATTGTTTGGCACGTTAGAAACAGGAAGTCTGAGTAGTCGAAATTACTTAGAAGAGGAAATCATGTGAGACAGATGTGCTCACGAGGCGCTGCCAGGGCATTCTGGTGAAACAAAGTGGTTTGACAGGATTATACATACACAGCTCATACTGATCGTCTGTTGAATATCTTCTTTAAGGACGGAAAAGTTTTCATCAGGACGCACCACCTTGTGATGCTGAACCTCTTGTAAAGTGGGCTTGTAAAGTGTTCCAGATGTTGACTTATTCATAGGAGGTAAGATGCTTTGGATTTTGAAACACATGCATATACTCTTATTAGACATTATACTAAATATGACATTATAATGTAATATTATAATTTCATATTATATTATTTACACTTCACACATTTACAATTCTCTTTTCATTGAATCCTAATTGGTAAATACAGTTTGGTGAACAGAAAATCCTTTAACAAGATTGATTTTAAAGTACCCACATGTTCTGACTGTGAATGATGTTAGATTAGCATATCCCAAATCTTTCCAGAATAGTCTGTAATGGCAGAAGTATTCCTATCAGTGTCTTTCCCACATATGTCCTGCTCTTACTCTTGTTCTAAATGTTTCATACTCCATCCTGTGAAAACGCATACAGACAAGCACTGCAGAGCAAATGTAACGAAAACCTAATGTCCCACAGGCAAGAGTCTATGCCTCCATTCCCACCTCTGGAAAGTGATGAATTTTGCATGATCTGCTTCAGCGTGGCTGACTACGACTACTCAGACTCTTCACTCTTCCACGTGTTGTCTGCAGTGTGAAACATTCAGCCGCAGAGGATGGAGAGTGGGACGCTGGATCAGTCTGCAACCGTGGACGAGCTGGTGGAGGCCTCCATCAAAGTTTTCGGTCAGTTCGGACAGCTCTTGTAACTAGATGGTAGGCCAATAACTAGACTTAGTCCAAACTGTGTTGTAATAGCTTCTTATCTAATGTCTCTGTCCACCTCCCCTCCCACGCTTACATCTCCCACAGAAGCTGATGGACCATCAGGTGACGTTTCTCTCACCAGAATGTTCCTCATGATGCATTCCTGGTACCTGTCCTCCGCAGACCTGGCTAAAACCCTTTTGGTCAAGTATCCTTTGAAATTAAACCTTAAAGGTGTACTGTCACACTGGTGTGACAGGAATGTTGGAAAATTAACGTTCTAAAGAATATCCGGATTCATTGAATTCAACATAGAATTTTAGAACCTTGAATTGTTGCGGAACGGAATCTTATGTTAAAATGTTCAAAAACCCACACCTTTAGCTGCAGGCCCTCCTGTACGCTTCCCACTGCTTAATAGGCCTCTTTATATCACTGATGTAGGGTGTACATTCACAATACCTAATGATTGTACCAAGCATAGATATATATATACCTATGGTACCAAACCTGTCTAAAGTAAAGACTTAACAGCCTAACAGGTCACAGGAAGCAGATTGCTCCCCCAGTCGGCAGTTGCAGATCTGCCATCTCATCAAGTAAGCAAGGATAATGTAATGCAATAGGAAATTATGTTACATTAGCATTCATCTCATCTGTCATCTCAGTCCAAATTAGGGAAACAAAAAAGTAATGTAATACAGTCATGTAAGACAGTGTTTCTCAAACTTTTTCAGACCAAGGACCACTTAACTAATAAAAAGAAACTCACGGACCACTTAGCTAAAGATTAGACCTACTTCAACAGTACACAATAGGCCTACTGAACCACCACCTTGCTTATTGTCTTTGCACCTTGCTTATTGTGTCAGAAGATTAATATGATTTAAACTGGCATATCTTACATAGGCAGTGTTGCAGAACTGTTTAGATTTACATACAAGTTGGTTCAATATGGCAAACAACTCATCTATATTATATTTTACCACGTCTGCCCGCGGACCACTTGGGATAGCTTGCGGACCACCAGTGGTCCCCGGACCACACTTTGAGAAACACTGATGTAAGACATTACAATGTGTGCTGGATCTTATTCTTTATTAAGTTTAAGGGTTTTTTTGTCTTTTAGATATTGGATATCTGAATTTCCAGCAGAGTTTGATTTGAACCCAGAGTTGGCCAATCAGATCAGAGAATTCAGAGACCTTCTCACAGCAAATGAAAATGACCACCTCAGTCAACTGATTGACATTGAGAGCGTGTGAGTCTTGTTTGACATCTGATATGCATCTTCCCATTTAAATGTCTGCTGCTCCGACCTTTATTCTCCTCATGAGATTTTTATGTTTGATTTTGCGTCATCAAAGACTCGCTAAATATATTCATTTGTGGGTAGATTTGTCTTTGTTGATTCATCTTTCAGCGTGTGACAGTTGGTGCACTATCTGTCCTTGACTTCTAATGAAGTGAGTGATTCACGCTGCTATTTCAGCGCAGGACAAACAAATGACGTGGCACATGGATGAATGATGAGACATCTGTTTTCCAGACCTTCGTACTCATGGAGGAGGCAGCTTAGTGACCAAAGCCAGACCCTCTCCAAGAAAAGTAAAACGTCCCTTCTGTTCGATCACTTGGAAGCCTCCGAGCTCGCAGAGCACTTCACTTATTTGGAGTACAAATCCTTCTGTAAGATCCTGGTGAGATGAGTTTTCACAATGTTGATGCCACAAGCATGTGTATATAGGACTGTTTGTTTGTGTGTGTGTGTGTGTGTGAAGCAACTGTTATCCATCTTATCCCTGGTGTGTGTGTGTGTGTGTGTGTGTGTTTGTGTGGGTGGTTGAAAGAGGAAGAAAGAGTGAAGAGAGAGAGAGAGAGAGAGAGGGCCATTTAAACAATACCCGACCTGTGCACACAACGATTGTACGTAACCATGCAATGCAATTCTTGATGCCATCAAATGGCCTGCATAACCTCTGTGCATTGTGTGTCAGTTCCAGGACTACCACAGCTTTGTGATGCACGGCTGCACAGTGGATAACCCCATCTTGGAGCGCTTCATCACCCTCTTTAACAGCGTGTCCCAGTGGATCCAGCTGATGGTGTTAAGCAAGCCAACGGCCCCGCAGAGAGCAGCGGTTATTTCTCATTTCATCAAAGTGGCCAAGGTCAGCCGAGTGGAACTGAGCAGGCCATTAGACAGGACCTTTTCTTCTCTCCAGGCCGGAGAGCCACGTCACACAAGCTGCACTTGTAGTTAAACCGTGTGTTTAAGCATGGGCCGGTTATGACCTTGTATCATTCAATTTGTGCATTTCTATTAAGCTTTTCTAAGTTGTGTGTGTGTGTGTGTGTGTGTGTGTGTGTGTGTGTGTGTGTATGCATGTGTGGGTGCACATGTGTGTGTGTGGGTGCACATGCGCGCTCATGCATATGTGTGTGGGTGTGCGTCTGTGTCTCTGTGTGTGTGTGTGCACAGGAGCTGCTGTATCTGCAGAACTTTAACACATTAATGGCGGTGGTGGGCGGACTGAGCCATAGCTCCATCTCTCGTCTCAAAGACACCCAGGCTCTCATTAGCAGTGAGGACCGCAAGGTACAGTCACACACCAGCCCACACAAGCCCTGCAGGACACACACACACAAGGAACAAGTTTCTTACTTGGAGGAAAAAGACAAGGCAATTAGTACAGTCCATTTGAGCCATTTTCACACTTTGCCAAGGGTAGATTGGGGAAATCAATCACTGTGAGGATTGGTGTTATGAGTGTACTTCATATCTGGATCTGTGTTTATATTTATGTAGCCTGCGTGTTTTTCATGTTTTAGCCTAACTTTGTGTATTTGTTGCAGGTTTTTAACAGTCTAGTGGATGTGGTGACATCCAGTGGGAACTACAGCCATTACCGCCAACGCTTCTCCGAGTGCGAGGGCTTCCGTTTCCCCATCCTAGGTGTCCACCTGAAGGACCTGATCGCCGTGCACGTGGCCCTGCCGGACTGGGTCGACCGCGCAAAGAGCCAGGTCAACCTGGTCAAGACCCAGCAGCTCTACAGCATCCTCCAGGAGCTGGCTCTGATCCAGACCACCCCGCCGAGCATCACGGAGAGGAAGGACCTCCTCAACCTGCTCATGGTGCGGCACACACACGGGGCAATTTACACAGAGCTCCAGACATCAGCCACCCTCATCCAAAAGCTTAGCAGCACAAGGAATGAACTGCAGTTTATCAGTTAATGTGCTTCCTGCTGGGAGACTCCATGAGCGGACCCAAGCCCTTAGCTCTAGTAGCGCTCCGTAAATGTCGAGACGTGCTTTCAGTTCATTTGACATCGATGGGTGGCTGATCCAGGAGCAATTGTGGTGAATAATGAGAATAAATGTGCTTGTTTGGGCTTATGTTTGGGTTTTCTATTTTTGTTTGGCTCTAGGTGTCACTAACTCAATATCACACAGAGGAGGACATCTATCAGCTTTCGCTGCAGAGAGAGCCTCGTAAAGCTGGACGATCAGTAAGTACCAACACTCTGACTGTATAGCAGGGCATTATCCGTTAATTATAACCGACTGGGTAAATGGAGTGGTGCACTAACAAGATGACCATCGTATGGTTATTTGCTTGAATGGACTGACTCGGTGCAAACAGAATCATTTTTACAAGTGTTTGGACTGGAGAGCTTTTTTTTATGGAAAATGCAAATAGAAGTACAAATAGCAGGATGGGGGGCTAGAGCTTGGTGGATGAGTGCTGGCTGTGTAAGATATGTTAGTTACCAGTGGTAGAATGGTCTCTATAATCACAGGATAAAATTGTGACATATTTTAGCTAACATTTAGCAAGGTCATCATTTGTCTCTTTCCTCTATCTCTCTCTCTTTGTTTATCTTGGGCCAGAGTCAAGTGAAAACAGAACTTGTTGGATGTTTTTTGCACCGTGTTTGTGTGCTCTGAAAGTGATGGGATGATGACTGTCTTTGTTGCTGTCATTTAATTGCATAGATGTCCGTCTCTAGTGCGCCGACCCAGACCCCTGTCATTGAGGAATGGTCCACTGTTAAATCAAAAGCTGATCCTGCCCTAACAGGCAAACATATAGAGAAGATGGTGGAGGTATGTTCAGATACAGATACACATCTATAAACTCAAAGTCTAGTTACAGTAACATCTATTGACTAGTTAGAATGAAAAAGCCTGTTAAATGTACAGTAATCACTGCAAAAGCCATTTTAGTGTATAAAGGAGATGTGTCTTTGTTTTGCAGTCAGTGTTCAAGAACTTTGACACAGATGGAGATGGACATATTTCTCAGCAGGAATTTGAGAGCATCAAACACAACTTTCCCTTCCTCAACAAGTTTGATGATGTGGACAAAAACGAGTGAGAGCTGAGCACACACGTTTCCTATTTCATTCTGTTGATCGCTCTATTGTTCTGTCACTTCCTGACTCCCTATTCTACACTCACTCTTCCTTTTCTTTACACACTCTCTGCCTTGCCTCCCTCCCCATGGATGTTTCTCTTGCATGTATTTGACATCTGTCATCTCCTTTACCAGAGACGGGATGATTAGCCCAGAGGAGATGATTGAGTACTTTAACAAAGCCATTTCCCAGCTGAGTGGCAAGATGGGCTTCGTCCACACATTTGTGGAGGTTCACAGCATCAAGCCCACTCGCTGCGACCACTGTTCAGGCGTGGTGAGTCTAAACACATTTAAACACATGAGTTTAAACACCTTTAATCACCTTTTTTAATTCACCCCCTTACAAAAAGAGGGCCCTTAACGTTAATGTACATCTGCTCAGCCAAACCATTTAATCAACCATTCAACCGTTGAGTAAGTGCCATAGATTTTAACCACTGAATACACAAACAACCATGAAGTAGATGCAGACAGGCCGAGACTGGCAAGAGGGGCTGACATAGTGACATACTGACAAGTAGTTGTTGTCTCTGTTTAGTGCTGTGGGTTGTGTTAGATGTGGCAGCACTAGCTGTACTGGCTAGGAGAGTACAGGGTGTGAGAGTCCCACAACTTCCTCTTTACGCATTCGTGTCAGACCCCTCCCAGGTAGAAAACCTCAGTTTCCCTTTTTGAAATGTTCTTTTCAGAGACTGCCGGTAAACAAGTTTACGTTTATGGTGATGAAATACCATGGCATGTAAATGTAATGTGTCCACATGCATTGCATTACAAATACAGTGATAACGCTCCATTGCTTTCTTTTTCAGATCTGGGGACCTTACAAACAAAGATACAAATGTAAAGGTTTGTGTGCGTTCTTGTAAACTGTTCTCTGATCTCTTTGGGTGGGTCTGTGTTTGTACTGAGATGGGTGTACTCTCTTCCCTCTCTCTCATGTTCTAGTTTGTGGTGTGAACTGTCACAAGGCCTGCCAAAACAGCCTGGCTGTTGAATGTCGTAAGCGGACGATGTCTGTAAGCTTTGAGGAGTTTGCTTGTCCACGAACACGTTCCTTAAGTTTTCCTCCCCCTCTTGCGTCTCAGCAACCTGGGCGTGGTTCAGGTAAACACCCACTCTCCCTCTCTATCTCTTTCTCCCTCCCTCTCTATCTCTCTCTCTCTCTCTCTCTCTCTAACACACACACACAAAATGCAATAGCATATTTACAGAATAGATTAAATCTAAATGGGTGCCCTGCCTCTCTGCCTTTGTAGTAATTCTAGAGCAATCTCGGGGGGAAGACGTGTTTGACACCCACCTTTGATGAGCCACCACACGAGAGAAGATCACATCACTGGAGGTTATTAATGAGTGTAATTATCAAGACTCCTATTTAAAAATGTATTAATTGTGCAGCCAAGAGAGAAAAGTCAGTTTGTATCTTTTTTTTTATTGTTGTTGTTATTGTTGTTGTTATTGTAGGTTAGGCAATATTGTTTGTATTATTCAACTCTTCAGGGCTTGTTGTCTGGCTTCCAGAAGCAGTTAAGGGGAAGCTCAGCAAAATGTCTCTGCTGGTGTGCAAAGGAAATGACAGACAACATGGAGAGGCTTGGAATATTTTCGATATTTTTTGAACCCCTGTTGGTTTTCTTATCACAAACCCTGGCTCACTGAGTTTTGCTAAACCTGTTTGCAATGATAAATGTGAGTGAATTCCTGCCAGTATCAGAACTTTACATGGATGTGGCATTTGTGTGTGTGTGTGTGTGTGTGTGTGTGTGTGTGTGTGTGTGTTTTGTTTTATCACCATGGCATTGAAAAGGTCATTTATTAATACAAAATGTGCCTCATTCCTGAAAAAAGCGTCCCGTTTTGCCTCCTGTTTCCCACAGTATTACAGAAAAGTCAAGATGATGTGCCACATAAACAGAATAAACAATGTAGAAATTGCAGATTCGGTGAGACTTCATTGTTGAATGAGATCTGCTACATGTAGGGGCAGCCGTGGCCCACTGGTTAGCACTAGGGGCAGCCGTGGCCCACTGGTTAGCACTCTGGACTTGTAACCGGAGGGTGCCCTTGAGCAAGGCACCTAACCCCTCACTGCTCCCCAAGCGCCGCTGTTGTAGCAGGCAGCTCACTGCGCCGGGATTAGTGTGTGCTTCACCTCACTGTGTGTTCACTGTGTGCTGTGTGTGTTTCACTAATTCACGGATTGGGTTAAATGCAGAGACCAAATTTCCCTCACGGGATCAAAAGAGTATATATACTTATATACTTATACTTATGTTATTGTGGCCCTCATAACACTAGAGGGCAGTGTTTCACCTGATTAATGTACTTAGAAGGTATTTCATAAGCACTAACACTATTTGCTTGTCATTTTAGGTTATGAGATGGTAACCAAACAACTATGACCGTGCGAATAGTTCTTTACTGAGAGTCTAGGGAGTTCTATGTATACTATACTGAGTATGATGAGGTCCATCTAACTTTAATCTCAAGTATGTAATGCACTGGGCTAAATTCACAAGAAAGTCAAGATTGTAATATCAAATGATAATTTTGTCATTTTAATAAGAGACAATCATGTACAAGAGCAGTCATGCACAAGGACCACTGAGAGCACATTCTCTTACATAGTGTGAGTATGGGCAATGTTTTTACCATATTTAACAACACAGAGAATGATGACTGCACTGTGTTATACAATAAGAGTGATATGACTTACAATAACACTGATTAAACCGTTTTTGAACAGCTAACAATATTTTTTAACAGGCAAACATTAGAATGAAAAACTACCTTTTAATCCAGATGTCTCTAAGAGGATCAATTGAACAATTCTCTAAGAATATGAAGGTTATTGATATTGACTCTCATTTTTAAGCATGCAGTAGGCTACACCTATATTTGACAGCTGTAACATTCTGTGTGTGTGGACATTAGCATGCTGGAGGGGACCAACTACTCGCGAACTGGAATAATCAGCCTGTTAATTGCAGCCTGTTAAGCCATTTGTGCAAAAAAAGAATAAAGAAAAAAAGAAACACATATTGGACCATTTTGATAATGTGCTGAATGGAGATTGTTTTGCATGGAGAGTAGATGACCAATGGCATGGAGGGCCCCAAGGGGGACCATAACACACACACACACACACACACACACACACACAGGGTACATTTTGTAGTGAGTAACCAATAGAAACACTGAAATCCTGACACGGGTGTTTTCAGACGGCCAGCTAATGTTATGATACTGAGAGCAGCCTGGTAATGCATGTAGGCTGCTCGACGACATTGGGGGTTTAGAGAAATAAATTCAAGATATTCAATCAGCCTGGCTGAGCCTCGGTCAGGGTTGGCATATGATCAATATGCCCACCATGCCGCGGTGCCTCCAGCATATCTAATGCCATTCTGTGGGGCGACCAGCGGCCAGCGGCAGGGCAGCAAGCCCCTTTGTGCTGGGGGAGACCAAGCAGCACTGAACACCACACACTGCACATCCACTGCACTCTGCTGGGCAAGTTTGGTTTTAAATTACTTTCAAATATCATGATCCTCTTGTCCCCTTAATACGGCTCATTCTGTCTCTCCGCTGGTATTTATTTATTAATTTATTCTCTTGATTAGATATGAAAATGTCATTTCTGCAGAGGTAGGATTGAACTATTTATATCCGTTTCTTCCTGGAACCTCTAAAGCATACAAATGTAAGGAAACGTAAGAGGAGGGCATTACATTTTGAATTACGCTTGAGCACACACCAGGAACAGTCTAGTTAATGCCTCTCCTTCCTGCTTGCTTATTTCTTTAATATTATTAGCTTGTGGTAACAATGGCCAGCCACAAAACTGAGAACATGACTACTCCTCTTACAGTGAGTAATTATAGTCATCCAATCGTCACAATCCCAGGGAGGGATTCTCACACACCATTTTTAATGTCACCCTGACAATACTCCAACAGAAAATTGTAATCCAGCATGCATACAGCATGTGGCGTCTATAAAAAAGATCCTGTCTTTGCCTATTGATTTTATTTGTCAGTTCACACTGAAAATGGATAACTGAAATCTGCAATCAGTATGAAAAGAAACCCCTGAACTTTTGAGGTCCAGATTACTGTAAGTAATATGACACATTACTCACAAATGAAACAGAGGTGCCTCTTATGTGAAAATGAAAGGTGAATAAAAATAGTTTGATAATTATAGCTATCACACATTCTCTGCCCTTACCCTATAGACCACTGCAAGATGGAAATGGGAAGGTGAAGCAAAGCTCCTGCTGTTGTGAAGAGGAAATCATCTAATTGGCTGCTTTGTCGAACCTCAATTTCCTTTGGATTGGCCCATATAGTTCTACTTCCTGAAGATCCTCAATATTTCAGTCAGGCTTGAAACTACAAAGATGGTCAGAAAAACCATCCTGCAAACTGAAATGAGCATACACTTAGTTCCATTGTTGATATGCAAAATATCTCCCGCCTACCATAGTCAAGAGTACGACTTATTCTTGAAAATATTGCAATGCCATGCTTGGTAGATCTTACTTTGTATTTGTTGGTAGCTCTTACTTTGTATTTATATCATGTTTTGCTATTTAAGTGGCTTAATGCACTAGATTAAATCGCATCTGTCATTTGGAAATTTTACGTTTTATTTGTTGATCAGAAGATACAGGAGCATGGATAAGAATTTTTTAAGTAGGGTGGAACTTCCATCAAATGTTTCCACAGAGCCATCAATGGATGTTGATTTGGTACATATCAAAAGGTTGCACCAGGAGACCCCACAAACATCCATCATCGAGTTGACAACTTGAAAATTTGGATCATGTGGCAAAAATAGCAGTCAGAATGAGAAGCTTCTCTATTCTGCTTAATCAAATTCAGTTTTATTTCACTTGGCTTAAATTAAATTAATTCAGGTAGACAATCTAAAACATTAAATTTACTTCATTTGTTTATCAGGAGACCCATTTTCTGAGTGCCTCACTCCATCTTATTGACCCTTTCAAGAGAGTTCCATTATCAGCATCATAGTTGGCCCCACAAGGCTTCCGTTTTAACATTCCATATGTTATCTTAATGCAGAGGAAGTAGGAACCAAATAGAACGTTCAAGCATTGTTTTTGTTTTTATTGTTGAAAGGGTCTATATGCCAGATCCATTATGATGACATGGCAACTCTGCATCTGGTACCAGCCCTATCAGTGATGAGCAAAATACAGCACAGAGGTTGACTTCTCCATGACCCAACAAACATAGCTCCCAATGTTTACATGACCTTCGCTGACAGCGTTCTAGCTGAAAGACTCAGCAAGCATGAATAATTTGTAAGATTTAATCCACAAAGGGATGATAGCAAGTCGTCAGAGGGAATGAAACTAATTCAGTGTAAAGCAGCAGGCTCCGAGTCCAGGCTGAAGTGTGTAATCATCCTCGCAGATCCTGCTGGATTGAGATGACAGGGGCAGAGGCCATTCTCTGGACAACAGGACAGGGACTAAACTGGTGGGGTTGGTGTTTGGGGGTTTGGTAGTATTTTGATGGTGATTCCAAGTTTCTATTTACAGTAACTACAGGAGAGATAAATGAGCATATAGAGAGTTAGCTAGCTAGTTAGTAAGTGAGTTAGCCAGTTAATTAGTTAGTTAGAAAGTCAGGTAGGTTGTTAGTTCATTTATTTTTCCACTGCATTATACATAACAGATCAATTCAACGTCATATTTACATTCAGCATACAGGACAGCGCAGCCTATTCAACAAGTCAACAGCCATAACCATCACAGCCAAATGCTCTCAACAACAGCAGACAACGCAGTCCTCCAAATCTTTCCACCAAGATTCCATTTAAGCAGTGGAAGAGGGGGTCAGCTGTCGAGATCACTGATGCAAATACAAGGTAAACTGTCCTTAAAGGTAGAGCCCTTGGTTCTGAAATAAGGTTGTTGAGATTTGAGCTTAGCAGCCATTTTAAATCACCTTAGAACTTAAAAGTCATCATCTCTCTTGTATGTAAAATCATCAGCCATTATATATACGGAGAAGAGGTAGCTTTCATCTTGCTGCTGCACACCGCGGTCCCATATATGAGTAGATCAGTGATATGTTAATCCTCCACTCTCCAGCTAGGACCCGTTGCTCCTCCATTTTGGGTCCTTTGCTTGTTCTAGAATTTATCCTAACAGCTAGGGGTGACTGATCTCTTGCAGTGAGAGCCCCTAAGCTCTGAAACAGACCTTCTCACATTACTAGATCTCTTCCATCAGTGCCAGCGTTTAAATCTGGCCCCGAAACAGATTTTTACCAAATCAACTTACATAATGAGTGAGCAGTTCCATCTGTTTTATGTTCATTTACTCATTTTATTTAATCAATATATTTAATTTGTTTAAATACTCTCTTATTTTTATATTTTCATACTTTGTGCTTTTGATGTTACTCCTTTACTGCTTATTACTTCTCTTTTTTATTTTGTTAAAGACTTAATTTTCTCATCTTACTACATCTGTTATGTAATAACAGCAATTTTCTATTACTCCCTCTAGAAAGCAATTTGTGCTCACTGCATGAAAAGTGTACCTATCAAATCAATTCACACATAAAATGCATCTAAATGGTCCACAATAACATAGATGAACAAAACTGAATAACCCAGATGAAAGACATTCATAATGTTCATCCACACCATGCCATCCATAAAACACAAATGTATTTCACATGTCTCAAATGTATTCAGATGAATTACAACTTGAACAGTATAAACATCATATGCTGATAAAAGGCCATTTGTGTTGTCACTGCCCTAACTAAAGATTGCATGATCCCATACCCCACTTTAAGAGAGTGTTCAGTGTTTCATTTCTGTCTTGCCATCGACTAAGTCATTTGAATGGAATTGTACTTCCTTTTGTGTGGTGAAGTGGTGCAGTAGACGCCAAGGATGCTGCCAAATGGTCTAAATAAGTAGCACTGCCAAAGTAATGAGCTTCTTACAGAACAGAGATGTGGCTGTGATTGCTTCAGCACAGAGGTTTAGCAAGTAATCTCTAGACTATTCCAATGTGTTTGTGCATGTGTGTGACTGTGTGTGTGTGTGTGCGTGTATGTGTGCGTGTGTGTGTGCGTGTGTGTGCTTGCGTGTGTGTGTGCGTATGTGTGTGTGTGTGTGTGTGTGTGTTGGGTGGGCTGTAGGTTCAGTAATGCATTTGTTTTGAATGCTGTGTCTTTTGAATGTCTTTTTTCAGGGCATCTATAAGATAAGAACGTTGGAAGAGGGAGCATAACAATGCTACTGTGTGCATTACACAATTGAACAAATGTATAAGCTAAAGATGTCTCATGAGGCTGAAGGGATCTTAGGAAAGTCATTTTACAGGGCCATTAGCAATGGTATGCGTATTGGACCTGCATCACTGTGAAATATGTAGTTTCCTGCAATGCATGTCATTCGAAGTTATACATCGGTCTAAGGTATGTTTAGATCCAATTGAATACTCACTCTCACTTTAGACTCTAGTTTTATCTGACTCACAAATATAAAAAAATATCCACACACACTAAATCAAACACACACACACACAAACACACACACACACAAACATGCACACATACAGTATGCACAGACACATAAAAACACGGGTATTGTCTTGGCTTTAAAATTACAGACCACTTTTTTAATGCAATCTTTGCAAGGCCATCTTTTGTTTCCCTGAGAGAACATTCTGTCTCTTTCAATTCTGGGACAAAATACCATGCTCTGATTGCTGTCTGGGAGAACAGTGCAGCGCGGCTCACTCGCGCAAATGCCACAACCACTTCCCAGCTGCAGCATCTGGATCTGCCGCCTTCTGATGACTCGCTGCCCGGGCCCCTTGACTGACAGCTGAGAGCACAAAGAGAGGTGATGCTATATTTAAACATACACACACACAGACCCACACACACAAAAATGTGCATACAAGGGTGCTACCTATAATGTATTCTAAGATGAAGCCTTGAAATAAAAGAAAGATGGCCTCCATGAGCCCTAACAGCTGAGATCATTTGTTGACCACCCGGCCTGTTTGAAAGGGAGGGGAGAACAAACAAAAACAATCTGACTCGTTTTAGTTGTAAAGAACGAGTTGTTTTGTCGAGCATGAGATTAAACCGTTCCTAATCAAGATGACAGTAGATGGAATGCCCTCACCAACCTGTGTGCCCGCGTCTGAGTGAGTTTTGCATGAGGTTAAACCGTTCCTAATCAAGATGACAGTAGATGGAATGCCCTCACCAACCTGTGTGCCCGCGTCTGAGTGAGTTGTACATCTTTTTCCCCATGCCCACCACGTCCTAGGCACACTGCTCAGTCACACAGCGATCAGCTGGAGTTGTGTCTCTACAGGGCAGCTCATTAATAGTGGTAATTATGTAGAGACGATAAGACCCATAAAAGCGGCCTATGCGCACTTAAAAAAAAACACTTCAGATTTATCTGAATTATTACTTGGTGTGGGAGCCTCTGGCTTCGTGAAAAGGCATTATCAGACCAAGCCCTGCTGACATCTGGGCCTGGGTGGGAAGCTGGGGAGTCTAGGGAGTGGAGTGAGTGAGCGAGCGATTGAGTGAGCGAGCGAATGAGTGAGTGAGTGAGTGAGTGAGTGAGTGAGCGAAATGAGTGAGTGAGTGAGTGAGTGAGTGAGTGAGCAAGTGAGCAAATGAGTGTGTGTGTGTGTGTGTGTGTGTGTGTGTGTGTGTGTGTGTGTGTGTGTGTGTGTGTGTGTGTGTGTGTGTGTGTGTGTGCAGTTTATCTGCGAGATGCAGAGAGGAGTGGAGAGTAGAGAGACATAGGCCACTGGCGCTGGAAGGCATAAGCCACTGATGCAGTCAGTCGCACATGGCAAAAAAAGCAGGTGAGTATAGGGATGAGTAGAGATCAGAGGAGAAAGAAAGAGAGAGAGAAAGAGAGACTGAGGGATGAGAAAGGTTTGGATGGGGGGTGAGATGAGATCCAGGGTGCAGGTCCTGTGTCTCTCTCTCTCTCTCTCCGTGTTGGGGGGAAGCATGTTTGTCAGTGTGGGGAACACCACACACTGCGGCTGCCACTGGTCCAGCCCCCTGAGGTTAATGTGTGCTGACTGCAACCACTGAACCCAACAGCCTGCCACACAAAAGTGCTCTCTTTGACCTTGTGATGTGACAGTAATGTAATATTGAGGAAAGAGAGAGCAATGCAGAAAGAGAGAGGGAGAGAGAGGGGGGGGGTGAGATGTGAAGGTGTAACATAATATGAAAGGTACATATAATAGGCCTAATGAATATGAAATATATTTACATATGTCATGTCAAGATAACATTACTAAGGTATTTTACAGAAATCTAAGCTGAACTAGCCCTGTAATTTAGCCAAATGAAGCATAGAAAGGCTCTCTCTCTCACTCGATGGCTACCTCAATATCAACTCAGTTAAGAGGTGCTGTCTTGACCTTCAATGGTATCTGCATGGCATATTGATCTGTTTAACAGCTAATTTACAGCTTAAGACCTTGAATGACACTTTAATGCTCATCATTAACTTCCACTTCTTGCTTAGCTGAAACAGTATACCTGGGTTTACAGTTGGGTTCATTGATTTTGCTTGGCCAGTGATTTGTGATTTTTATCAGCGGGTCAGCAGCTTATTTGCAAAGCAATCAGAGCCCTCCTCTCAGTCATGCATGTCATTGTGTTTAACACTCCTGTGGTCACTGAGGTATAAATATAGGTAATGCCATAGAAATAATAAAACCCTTAGCAGCCGGGGTTACAATGTATAGCTCAGGCCAGGGGGTACGAAATGCAAATTGATTCTCTTCCTTTGGAAACAGAATTGTAGTTTACTGTAAGTAACACATACAATGAATTTGATACCAGTCATTGGTAACAATACAGAGAATGTATGGATAATGCACTTATTATTGACAGAAAAGACACAATATACAATCTATATATTACTTACACAGTACACAATACACTGTATAAGAAATATACAGATTTCATGGGAAGATAAATAATAAAGTGCACATAAAGTGCAGAGTGCAAACAAGTATAATCATGTGCATCATGTAGGAGATGATGATGGCAATTATTTATAAGGGCGATGGCAATAGGAATGAATGCTTCTGTCTGGTTATCTGATTGATTCGGAGCACAAGGTCCTGTAGCACCAGCCGGAGGGGAGGGTCTGGTAAAGGTCGTGTCCAGGGTGTGAGGAATCTTTAATGACGCTCCCTGACCGCTTCCTGGCTCTGAAGGAGCGCAAGGCTCACGGCTCAGCGCAAGGACATATTCACAGATAACACAAGGGTCACCAGGGAAGTGGGAGAGACACATACGGAATGGTTAACAGCAAGCTGTTGGAAGCCAGAGAACCAGACTCTCGAGAAACTGCACATAAGAAACAAAGAAATGTATTAAGGCTATACAACCCCCCTCCCCCCCTAGTAACCAGAGAGAGCACTGAAAGGAGTAGCTGCTAAATGTCCCCTGAGACGCTTGTACATTTATCCGCTCGAGCCGAGTTTTTTTCTGAGCTGAGTTCCAAAGTTCAAAGCCAGAGCAAGAGCCTACTATTCTCCTCAATGCTTTGTTTTTTTTTTTTTTAAATTGAAAGATAACCATGAGAGCCTTGCCCTTGCAATGACATCTATGATAGTTCCTCCACTTACGTCAATTTTTCAAAAAGACTTTGATTTTAACAGGAACACATTTGCATTAATACCGCTTATGTCTGATGTCTGGGTATATATAGGAAGCCAGAGAAGCAATATCTTATTCCGACCATAACCATAATATTTCAGTTTCATATCTTGTTAGGAATTTATATCTTTCTTTCTCTGGGTCTTCTCAAAGTAGAATCTGAAAATTCTTTGTTTGTTTATGTTGCTTCTGTTGTAACAACACCAGTGGCACTACCTACAGTCCTGCTCTCAGTGAGTAGTGGCGTCTCGTCCGGCAGTAGCATGAGGCTGCGAGAGACAGAGGACCACGATCGTGATTGGAAGTGACAAGGGATATGGATTCCAAAATGGGTCAGGCCGCTTGCCGTCGCCTCCCCTTTGAATAATGGATGAGTCTGGCTTGGGTCTCCACCATGTCCATGTCAGTGAGGGGATGCCTCACTTCCTGTTTGTCTTCACCCTAAAAAACCTGCCACAACAGCAGCCCTCTTTACTCGAGATTCCTCCGTCTACAAGGCTCGGTGCTCCTTCAGTGTACAGTATGTATGGAGCATGTTGAAACCAGTGGCTACGATACCCCTTGGGAAGTAGCATTTTACATGTTGCCATAGCATGCAATAAGTGATACCGATACAGAATTTTAAAGTAAGCAGACAAATAAGAGAAAAATTACATCCTACAAGCCTTGAACTTCAGACAGTATATACCTCTTTCTCTCTGACTTATTACACAACAGAATTAATAAAATCCTCAAGCAGGGTCCAGCTCTTTTGACAATTCAGAGTTGGAAGGAAACTGGAAAGTCTCACACCTTGTGCTAATACTGCCTAGTCTCCATAGGGGGAGGGTCAGAGACTGGTACTCACGCACTAGGGTGTGTTCCCAAAACCATAGTTGCTAACCTGTTAGCAACTTAGTTGGTTGGCAATGGGAAATTGCATTGCAACCAACAAAGTTGCTAACTTAGTTAGCAACTATGGTTTTGGGAAACACACTGGTCAATACCACCATCGCCTTATCTGATATTTCTGACAGTGATCATTTCAACAGAGGGTCCTCTTGAAACTTGTCAGTAACCAAATGGGGGGCGTCTGTTGAAACATTTTTAGAACACTAAAGGCTGGCACAAGACCAAATGTAATGTTATTGAATCTTCAAAATGGAAATGTATTCATTTTCAAGACAGATTATAAAAAGAAATGTCTAGAGAATGTGGGTAACTGTCTGATTGTAGATGCATTAATGAAAAAATACAGTAAACTAAATGGGATTTTAGAGTGATTGAAATGTGATGCATGTAGTAGAGGATGTGTGAGAGTGACTAAAGGTGTGTGAGTGAGAGTAATCTCCAGGGCTACATAGCACCAACTCCTACTCCAGGTGCAGGCAATTGCAAACAACAACACCTCCCTAGAGGGTTGTCACATTTTCATGTAGAAGCATTTGCATAGAATTTAGAATGTACTATTTTTCTGTCTTATGTTATACTGTAATATGAAGAAACTGGTCACGAAACACGACACGAAAATACATTTTTTACATCTCCCAGTACTATACTTGTAAACAAACAAAGGACTAGTTTACATGTATAATAGGCTAAGTCAGAAAAAAGATAGAAAAACTGAGAATTGCTTGCTCAAACAACTAGGATAGAGGTCATCCTCTATGATACAAATGCCCCTGTTGGGTCATTGGACAGTTTCAATGTTCAGGTTGTCCTGCTGATAAGTAAGTACTTTTTTGATCCCGTGAAGGAAATTTGGTCTCTGCATTATCCCAATAAATTAGTGAAACACACTCAGCACACAGTGAACACAAGTGAAGCACACACTAATCCCGACGCAGTGAGCTGCCTACTACAACAGCGGTGCTCGGGGAGCAGTGAGGGGTTAGATGCCTTGCTCAAGGGCACTTCAGCCGCTTTCTACTGGTCGGGGTTTCAACCGGCAACCCTCCGGTTACAAGTCCGAAGTGCTAACCAGTAGGCCACAGCTTCCCCACAAACCATGCTCATATGTTTAGTGTTAACCACTGTTATTATTTAGCTCTTCACAATGCTAGTAGAACCCTCCATTGACTTGAATGGCATTTTTCTCAACGTTCTACCGGTCAATTATATTCATGCAATTACCATTGAAAACATATAATAACCGCTGTCAATGGCAACGGGTTTTTTGCTTCTGAGTCACATCTTTCAAATCACTCCGCAAGTAGTCTGGTCACTTCTTGCAATGGAGCTTCATTCAAAAGTGAAAGCACATGGTTGATCAGTTGTGTTGTAAAGAATGTTTGATTCAAGTTCAGCAACTATTTGTTTCTCAGCAAAAGCCACAACAAAACAGTAACAAATAAATGTAAAGAGACATATCATATGAAGTTTCTTTTTCTTGTGTTGGCAAGAAGCTGGATAATAAGCAGGATAATGTATAGAATGCCGGCCATTATCGGGAAAATAAATCCCTTCAGGGTGAAGCAAGACGCCTACGCGTCCGGTTCGCCCTGTCAGGACTTATTTTCCTGATAATGATCTTCCCTTACTTATTATACGGCTCTTCACAATGCAAGTAGAACACTCCATTGATTTGAATAGGATTTCCCAAAGTTCTACCGGTCATTATTTTCGTCTAAGGACCTCCAAATAATGACCGCTGTCAATGGCAACAGATTTTCATTCAAAAGTGAAGGCAGACGGTTGATCAACTGTGTTCTAAAGAACGTTTGATTCAAGTTCAGCGTGTGTTGCTAACTATTTGTTTCTCAGCAAAAGCCACACCGAAACGGTAACAAATAAATGTAAAAGAGGCATATCGTGGAGTTTATTTTTTCGTTTTGGCAAGTAGCCGTATAATAAGTGGGATAATGTACAAAACGCCGGTCATTATTGGGAAAATAAGTCTCTTCAGGCATGGACGGATTATGAACTTTTGGGCCCCTGGGCCCAGATGTATTAAGGGCCCCCGGCTAATTCTCGCATATGTATGTGTGTGTGTGTGGGGGGGTCCTCCCCCAGACAATTTTTTATTTGTTTGATGTGATTTCCTGTATTTTGGTGCATTTTGGGGATGGCCAATACTTTAATTTCATTTAGATTCATAGCCTACATCCTGATGTGTTGATATTGAGGCAATGATTCCATGCAATGGCTTGGGCTTCAGGGCCCCCTGACCCCTTGGGCCCCTGGGCCTGGGCCCGGTAGGCCTGTGCAGTAATCCATCTCTGTCTTCAAGGTGAAGCAAGACCCCTCCGCTGGCGCATCGGGGTCCGGTTCCCAATAATCACCGGCGTTCTGTACATTATCCCTTACATAGCAGCACTGAACGGTCAGTGACTATTGCACACAGAGTCATATAGAGAGTTTGGCTAACTCGGTTTCAACTGTTCAGGCGCTATCACAAGAGTAATGGGTGCCATGTTGTAACCTAACCTAGGCCTACATCCAGGTTCAATCTCCTGTAGCATGAAGATGCTAGCTGCCTCTGGTTTATTTCTCCTCATTTAAAAACAAAGCTGTGCTGATTTGCATTTCTCTGTTAGGGGTAAAGGTACACATATTCATACCGAACCGTTTAGGTACAGGACCTTAAGTTCGAGAATGTACCATGCAGTCTTCAACAGTAGACTTTTTTGCTTGCAGCCCATGTTTCAAATTCGAGTTCCCACACAAACATATTAAGTAGCGAAAAACATTTGACACCTTTTAAAAATACTATTCCCATTACGCATAAAAAAATTAAATACATTTTAGGTTAGCAGTACCTACAGGCTTACTGTACTGAAAATTAACCAAACCGTGACTTCAACACCAAGGTACACACCGAACCGTGATTTTTGTGTACCGTTACTGCCCTAATCTCTGTCAATCAGTAATACCTCTCACATACATGTGGGAATCATACTGAAGCACTGTTTTATCTTATTTTACAAAAAGTAGTTGAAAATGTCTGGTATTGCCATAACAGTTATGTTAGTTAACCCTAACTAACAGACTGGTTTTACTAATGACTGCAATAAATACACAGACTAACTAAAAAGTCTTGGTACACGTCAATTTTTACTCTACAAATGAATATCGGTGAAACAATTGAACTGTTTTGTCATTTATTGGTAGCTTGCTGTGTCGATTGTAAGTTCTTCTACCACTACCCTCTCAATTTGTATGGGAAGGACACATCACAGAACTGAAAAAGAGAAGGTACAACACGGTACGACACAGTACGAACAGTCATTTTATGCCAATTCTTCAGTTATTGGTGAACAGACACATTACTGTATGTAGGAACCCTTTACATGTTGTCAGAAACCACATTCATGAACCTGTGAAAAGTAATCTTTAGTCTGATGTTGCATGTTTGTCCCGTAGGTACTGTATGGTTGTCTGACTTCAGGTCACAAGATGGCGCGTATTGTTGAGTTGTCCGAACTCTTTCTACGCCTCTGATTAAACAGACTGTGGAACTCCCTCTAGTGGCAGTCTCCAGCCATTAGTGTAAAGTGATGTAGGGTCTGACGACTGGAAGGTACTAGTAACTAGTCCCTGGAACTCCACCTTGTGGGTCCAACCAGTGCTAACTACAAGCTGCTAGTGCTTACATGATCAGTTTGAGTTACAGTTTTTCTCAATTGCTTTGACCTGCTTAAGGAAACTGGGATCCACTTGGTTTTTTTTGCATGTTCTTTGCAAGTTTCTTTGCATTTTGTTGTCCAGTGTGTAATGATTGATTAAAATCACACAATGATTTGACAACAGAATGTGTTGTTTAAAGGCAAGATTTGCTTTTGCTGCATGTTTACTGTACATGTAAGTGTGTCATTTTGCCCAGAGTGCTTTTGTTCAGACACGGGTGTTAACTGTTTTGAGAATGTGATGTCAACTCTCTCCTGACAATCTTCAATTCAGGAAACTTTCAGGGAGACAGGCATCACTGCCTGCCAATTACTTAACATGTCTCCAGCACATGCTAGTGAACATCAAAAAGGCTATATCTTCCACAACCAGAAATGGAAGGAGTTTCTAAATTGCCTGTTGTAGTAGTGCTGTTAGTTTAGTAAGATAGTATGAAATCTGTCACATTGGTTCTCTGACTAAAGTCAAAGCATGAAATGGCCACGACTTTGTTTGTGCTATTCATCTTTGCTCTATAAAAAACAACAAAAAACATTCAGTGTTGATGCTAATGCTCTGAAGTAAGACGATGAAGAAAAAAAACAGCAATAGCTTTTTAAGCTGAGAATTAAATTCACTGTGGCTTTTGATACACAGCATGATTTCTTTATTATTTTATCATTAGTCTTTTTTATCTTATGGGAAAAGCACAGTTAAGATTTTTGAAACGACAAATTTGAAAGTCCAGAGTCAGTTTTCTTATGCGACTGACTGACTAACACATTGTTGGCCGAATATCTGAAGCACAGAGATAAGTCCAGTCAGCTACCTGGGAGGAAATAATATTTAAATATATAAATACTTGAGGTAATGTTGCACTGATGATAATATTTCAATCCCTTCAGGTGCTTTTAGGGCGTTTTGAATTCATAATCACTCAGCCTTTTCCCCTTAAAAATATATAGCAAATTAAAGAATGAATCAGACCAAACCACATTACACTCAGAGCAATAAGTGTATGTATGTGTGTGTGTGTGTGTGTGTGTGTGTGTGTGTGTGTGTGTGTGACAGAGAGAGAGAGAGAAAGATAGAGAGGATGTGTGAGAGAGAGAGAGAGAGAGAGAGAGAGAGAGAGATAGAGGGAGGCTGTGTGTGTATGTGTGTGACAGAGAGAGAGAGAAAGATAGAGAGGATGTGTGAGTGTGTGTGTGTGTGTGTGAGAAAGAGAGAGAGAGAGAGGCTGGGAGTGTGTGTGTGTGTGTGTGTGTGTGTGTGTGTGTGTGTGTGTGTGTGTATGTATGTGTGTTTAAAGAGTGGACACAGAGTTGTTATCTGCGACGGAGCAGAGTGCTGCTGAATTCCTGCGTGTGCTCCCTTGGTGCCAGCAGGCAGTAGAGTGACAGGCTGTGAGTGTGGTCCTCTTCAGGCGTGTGCAGGAAGAAGATCCAATAGAGGCTGTTTAAATGTTTTGTCTTTGTGTTATTGATTTCTCTCACTCTCACCGGTCTCTACTTTTTTATCTCCCTCTCTCACTTGTTCAATTCAGTCAAGGACAGGTCCTTGGATGGAGTCAATCGGCACACTGTGTAATGTTGACAGCATCTGTTGTAAAACAATGATTTATAATTGACTGAACTTATTTTGGGAGAGAGCTTAAAGATCAGGCAATGAAAAAATGTTGTTTCAATAACTTGGCAATGGATATAAGATAAGCCGCAAACCCTGGGACACTTCAGCTGACTGAACCCAGGGAAAGACCAGGGCTCACAAATAGTTTTTTTTTTTTTCAGACTTTAAGGGTGCAAAAGTACGGAGCCCTAGAGGGGTCATCGCAAAATGTTTTGCATGTTGAGAGAATGTGCGCTCGTTTGACTAAATTGTGCCCTCGTTTAACTATATTGTGCACTCGTTTTACTAAATCGTGACATTTCGTTTTACTAAATTGTGCTTTCGGTTTACTAAATCGTGTGCACAATTTATATATATTGTGCTCTCGTTTTACTATAGTGTGAGCTCATTTTACTAAATTGAGCTCTCATTTTAAGCATAGTAAAACGAGGGCACAATTTATTAAACGACTGCACTATTTACTAAAACGAGGGCACGATTTATTAAAAAGAGAGCACAATTTGTGAACATGGTTATAGAACATTGTGTGCACGATCTACTTAAACGTGGCCACAATTTGTAAAACGTGCACTCAATATTGTCTTGACACATGTAAACATGAGCACGTTATAGTATATTCGAGATCTCGATCTACTAAAACGCACCCACGAATAATTAAAACGTGGGCTCGAAGAAATTAAATTGTATGCACAAAAACATAGTGTGGTGTCAAGGGGTATCCCCGGGAATGACGTCGGGAGGTGTGTCGCTTGTAGTGACGTAGAGCTTGTCGCTGTGATGTGCTTCGATTGACTTCTAGACCTCACAGTTAAGTCAACAATCCAGGAGATAGTGGAAACCGGTCATTAGGCTACAACAGAGCCCGCGAGTAGCCTTTGTAGCCTAGTAGAATTTCCCCATTATGGGTCTCCATAGCTGGCGGTTGACACCACAGTGCCCCTGCTACAAAGAGTAGAAGTCCGCTATAAAACATGACCACCTAAAGTCTTTAATTAGCTGCTTACGGTTATCATCACATTACCAATATGAACTGTTACAGCAGCTGTAGGCCTAGTCCATGTCAAGGTAACACGAAGTTGCCACCACAGCACAGTGAGCGGTGAGAAAATGTCGGGAATTAGGCTACTAAATGTGAGCACAAAATACATCTTTCGAGAGCTCAATTTAGGCCTACAACGGGGTCACGTTGTATTAATTCGAGGGCTCAATTAAAGGAAAACGTGCTCACGTTTTATTAATTCGAGGGCTTAATTACAGGAAAACGTGCTCACAAATTATCACGACCAGAAAAAATATCACTTAAAGTGAGCTCTCCCGGGCTCCGTACAAAAGACATTTCAATGCACAGTGTCTTCCTCAGAGTCAACCATTATATTAGTTAAAGGAACCATATGTAAGATTGTGGCCAAAACTGATACTGCAATCACTTTCAAATTACTGTAGAGCGCTACTGTAGACCCCTGACTCGAGGTTGCCAACCCGGAATGCTGAAACACTACTGACTTCGTGATTAGTAGATAGGTGGAGGGTGGCGCATCAGGCCAAAACACAACATGACATGACAAAACACAACATCAACATCAGTTGAGGGCTGCAACTTCACTTTTTAAATGATAATATCCTGGCAGGACTACTGCTATCAGTGATATACATATTTGAAATGAACATGATTTCTTAATGTCTAGTGACATATCAGGGCCATTTTATGATTAATTTAAATACATTTCTTACATACGGTTCCTTTAACCTTGGATTCCCTTTGTATTGTATATTTATGCAAAATGTATTTATTTAGGCAAAATATGAAGTATGCATTATTGTGAAACAAGTATTGTTATACTGTATGATATTGATATTTCATATTCAGCAGTCCTTTCTGGAGCCACAGCAATAGTTAAATGTTGCAGCTTTTACACAGTGATGTTACATTAATATGGTTAAAATCTCTGATGCACTGTGTGTGGAAACAGCATTTAGAAACTGCTACCTAATTAATGAGATACTTGTGTTGTCATTTTTCACACTGATCTATTTGTCCATATCAAGCATCTCTATTTACACAGTAATTGCATCAGGAAAACTAATCCAAACTAAGCCAATGAATAACGAATCCATGAAGAAGAGTCCTCTAAGCACTTCTCATCTTGCACAGAGAGATAAAACCCTCGTAATGACGACCCAAAATCAAGAGCTACTACAAGTGCATGTTTAGATGGGTGCTAGACTCCACTAAGCCTAGAAGTAGCTAAAACCATGTTGTTATGTGTTTTTAATCTCAGATATTGTGTTGAATTAATGCAGAGATAGCCCAAGGGAATTGGCTCTGATGGCACAATGACAGCTGGCAGCCTGTCAAAATGTTTGGGCATCGTGGTGGCTTGCGTGCGTGTTTGGGAATGTGTGTGTCTCTGTGTGTGTGTGTCAGAAAGACAAGGTGACAGTGAGAGACAGAGAGGGGGGTAGAGGGAGGGAAGGAGGGGCAGAGGGAGGGAGGGAGAGAAAGAGAAGGAGAAAGAGGGAGAGAGAGGGAGGGAGTGAGTGTGTGTGTGTCTGTGGTGGATGCTGTCTGTTATGCCTAACATGACCGGCTGCCCTGTGAAGCAAACACTATCATCAGGCAGTCCATCTTATCTCATCTCTCTGGCCATTCAGTTGCTTTTCGATCCGGCAATCAGGTGATCACAATCCAAGGCCACGGTCAGATTGCTAGTGCCTCTGCTCCTCAGTCCACACATTTAGGCATGGAAAGGGGAATGGAAAGGCCTAAAAGCAGGGTCAAATAAATCCAGAGATGGAGGGGGAAATTACATAAATATAGATAGATAGATAAATAGATAGATAGATAGATAGATAGATAGACAGATAATGTGTGTGTGTGTGTGTGTTTGTGTGTGTGTGTGTTTGTGTGTGTGTGTGTGTGTGTGTGTGTGTGTGTGGTGAGAGAAAGAGAGAGAGAGAGAGAGAATCAGGGGACAGAACAAAAGGGAGACAGAGAGAAAGGGCACAAAAGGGGAGGTCTCTAGAGTACACAGACAGGTTCCACTGGGCCAATCAGTGCAGCCGATAAGAGTACACAGACAGGTTCCACTAGGCCAATCAGTGCAGCCGATAAGAGTACACAGACAGGTTCCACTGGGCCAATCAGTGCAGCCGATAAGAGTACACAGACAGGTTCCACTGGGCCAATCAGTGCAGCCGATAAGAGTACACAGACAGGTTCCACTGGGCCAATCAGTGCAGCCGATAAGAGTACACAGACAGGTTCCACTGGGCCAATCAGTGCAGCCGATAAGAGTACACAGACAGGTTCCACTGGGCCAATCAGTGCAGCCGATAAGAGTACACAGACAGGTTCCACTGGGCCAATCAGTGCAGCCGATAAGAGTACACAGACAGGTTCCACTGGGCCAATCAGTGCAGCCGATAAGAGTACACAGACAGGTTCCACTAGGCCAATCAGTGCAGCCGATAAGAGTACACAGACAGGTTCCACTAGGCCAATCAGTGCAGCCGATAAGAGTACACAGACAGGTTCCACTAGGCCAATCAGTGCAGCCGATAAGAGTACACAGACAGGTTCCACTAGGCCAATCAGTGCAGCCGAGTTGAATTTGAGAACATGACACTCATGTCACTACACAGATGCCATGATGGGATTTAACAGTTCTCCTCAGTCGCTTTGGTGCATTTCTAGAACTATCACTAATGTTTCCACAACAATAAATGCGTTTCTCAAAGCAATTAGTACAAACCCCATTACAACTTACCGGCAAAAGCACATAACTTGCTCAAAAGTTTGTTGATGTCTCAAAAGCAAATATTTATGCCGATCCACATGTCAGCGCCATCAGAATAACAAGTCCTTGCACCATTGCTGATGAACAAGATTCAAAAGGCAGAGTCATCTTTTCAATATAACAGTTTACTCTGCAAGTATTTTTTTACACAAACTATGGGTAAGGTTTTGATGACAGTGATTGAAAATGCACTGTCATGCTCTTTTTCTGTGTGAAATATATCAAATGTACAATGTGGGAGATTGTAGGATATTGGCCAGGATTCATACAGTATACTTTTACAATACTGTTTGTATTGCAGTTTGTTATTAGGTTATGTCATTCAAAGTCATATAATAAAGGAAGACCAACAGCACTGTCAAACAGAACAAAATACTATTTTACTAGACTGTTTTATAGTACTGCAACACTTTACAGTAGGGGAGAAATACACAAAATTAGAAATTCAAATATAGGAAACACTCCTTTGGCAGAACTGTACATGTGCAGTGCTCCTCTATAGGGGCAGCCGTGGTCTACTGGTTAGTGCCTCGGACTTGTAACCCGAGGGTTGCCGGTTCGAGCCCCGACCAGTAGGAATGGCTGAAGTGCCCTTGAGCAAGGCACCTAACCCCTCGCTGCTCCCCGAGTGCCGCTGTAGCAGGCAGCTCACTGCGCCGGGATTAGTGTGCTTCACCTCACTGTGTGTTCACTGTGTGCTGAGTGTGTTACTCTAATTCACGGATTGGGATAAATGCAGAGACCAAATTTCCCTCACGGGATCAAAACAGTATATATACTATACTATACTTCTATGTAGCCTACTTGACAATTGAACATGATGTGCACTTCTGAGCTAAGAGAACTGGTTGATCTAACTTCCAACCTTGGTGAACCATGTGAGTAATTCATGAATCCTGCAGACATTTACCAAAAATTTGTAATAAATGGCAACATTATACTTGACTGATTACATATGACAACTGGTTCACACATTCACACAACACATTTGCATGCAATGGCTCAAGCAGTGAACTAATGGCAATATATGTTTTGGGGGTAGGGCTATTCAGCAGAGAGCCAATATAATTCATTTTGACCAAGATAAGCTATTGATAATGTAAAGAAATTGTACACAATAATTGCATGCATGCACGAAAGCATTTGTTGTTTGAGAATAAGAAATGAGAAATGATGAAATTGCTTTTATGATGTGCACAAGAGACTACATGATGTGGAGGATAACTCTTAGTTTTGAGAATTTCAATTCTGATCAGAAAAAAATGCACCACAGAGACTGAATAAAAAAACTGTAAACCACAAAGCCTAACCAGCTGCAAAACCTCCTCTCAGCTTTTTTTTTAATTTCAAACCAGGCTTTTATCCAGAACACAGGGCCAAGTTGGTGTTCCCTTAAAATACACACTCAAAAGGGACAATGCGAAACTGAGCCAGAGCAGTCCATAATTAAGCAGTATGACAGTGGTACAGTATAATACTGAGAGTTGATCTTTGCGGGAGAGGGAGAGGGAGCGGGAGCTTCCAAAACATGCTATTCACTAATTTTGTGGGCGAAGGAAGAAGAAAGTTGACCTCTTCCCTTTGTATGTTCCTTGTACAGACCTTCAGTGTAGCTGACACTCTCCTAGAATGATCTTCTACCAAGCTGATGGGTCAATATATTATAGTATAAGTATATATACTTTTTTGATCCCGTGAGGGAAATTTGGTCTCTGCATTTAACCCAATCGGTGAATTAGTGAAACACAAACAGCACACAGTGTACACACAGTGAGGTGAAGCACACACTAATCCCAGCGCAGTGAGCTGCCTGCTACAACGGCGGCGCTCGGGGAGCAGTGAGGGGTTAGGTGCCTTGCTCAAGGGCACTTCAGCCGCAGCCCAATGGTCGGGTTATAAACAGTTATTACTGTTATATACAGTCATATCACAGTCATATACAGACAATATGCTACTGTAACAAAAAATACTGGGGAGAAAAACATCCACTGACTTATCTGAAGTGGTAGTGTTGGGAGAGGGGCATAATAGATTATTACTGTGGATTCAAGATGAGAAGATTTCACAGGTGCACCAGCTATGAGTTAATTAACAGCACCTTTGCTCTTACTAACAGAATGATAGACACATCTGGGCGACTCGTGACAGATGTTAAAACACTTCTATCTCCCTCAACACGCCAAGTGTGAGATGTGTAGAAGAATTATAAATTAGAATTGTCTTGACATTTGAGGTACAGTAGTTACTGAAAACCACTGAGCCATGATTCTCCCAAGTCAGACAAGCAAGTCAATTACTCAGCAAGTCTGAGACATTTATTCTCATGTGATGAATTGTTTTTTTTTTTTGGGGGTGTTAATGGCAAACCCACGAGACAACACTTGCCGATCATGTCTTGGGTCAAACAGTTGGTGATGTAACCTGACGATAAAGGCTAACCGACTTGATGAATGTGAGTCTATGGCCAGACAGAGATAAAAAAAACCTGTGCATACAATTGCTGTAGTGCGTACACAGTCCTGTGACTGACAGTGTGAATAGTTACCAACGTCAAAGGCGGTCCCGAAGGCTGCGGCCATCATGGCATTAAATAAAGATCAGGCCGTCTGTGTCAGTCGCTGGACTGGCTGTCTAAGGATGAGATAAGTGCCTCTGAAAAATGTGGTGTCTTGACAGATGTGTGTTTGTCACTGAAATGTTAAACGTGCAACAGCTATCAAATCAAAGGTATACGGCCTAAACCCTGAACACCAGCACATGTTACTGCCTCCTTCAGCCCAAATTCAGTCCTTTTATACAGCACACTCTCAAAGACACTAATTGTAGGAAAAACAAAATAAGAGAGAACCCAAAAGTTGCTAAGCAATACAAACGCTTGGTCAGGAAGCAGAGTGAGCTCCTACATGTCTTAAAGCTTCTCAGGAGATCTTTTTAACTGACATATTTTGATAGCTAAGGATTATATATAGGTCCTGAAACAACTGTGTTGGAACCTGGGTCTTGAGTGTGAGCAGGAGTGATTGGACAGGTAACTGAGTTTGAAATGTCTAGCCGACTGACGGGGCTACAGGAGGGCTGTGCTGCTCCTGTCAAGATTATTCTCGTGCAGTGGGGCAGCCATGTCAGGAATCCATTTTGTCGCCTTCCACAAACTAAATTTCTAAATTTCTAGTTGTCTCGAGGTGTGTATGCTTATATCAAAACTGATGAAGCCACATCTTGCCTTGCTGAATCGTATAACAGCTCTCTCTCTCTCTCTCTCTCTCTCTCTCTCTCTCTGTTGCCAGTGTATCATGGTTTCAGTAACAGCATTTGCTATAAAATGCCTTTGCCCATATTTGAATATTTGTTAAAGGAATGCTCCATTTGCCATCTGGTGTGCTCAACAGGGCTTGTCCGCACCTTATAGGTTGAGACAGGTCTAACCAGAGCCAACTGGCAGGACATTTGAAGTACAGTAGTCTACATCACCACTGTCAAAGAACATCTCCAAAAATATCATTCATTTCCAACATCTCCAAAACCAACACTGGGATTTCCATAAATGAAAATGTAAATTGTGAGTGAACAGGTTCAAGTATATTTAGCCATTAAGCAATCTTAAAAAGTTTAGGTAGCCTACATTTAGCTCTAAATTGGCTAAATTACGCATGATTGCATTACAACAAACAGACAGTAAGATATATAAATGGATAGATAGATAGATAGACAGACAGACAGACAGACAGATAGATACATAACAAATCATATAGGCTAGTTTATGCTTACTATTATGAAACTTGTGGCACAAACACTATCGCATGCCATAACATGAATGCAATACATTGGTGTAGGCCGTGGTAATGGGCTAAGCAAGCTAAAAACCAAAATTACAAATCACATCACTACGGCACATTCTCTATTTGCCTATAATTGCCAATACATGTAATATTAACAAAAAAAAAGTTATGATGATGTACACTACCTGCCGCAGTCCATGTCTCCTATCTGGGTTCAGGATGCTGTGTGTT
>NC_063190.1:29369498-29388364 GCF_017589495.1 Alosa alosa | reverse complement strand
ACACACATAACATGACAGTGTCTGTGAGCTTACCGTTTGCATTCATGTTTGGCTTCTTGGACACCCCCTTGTTTTTGTAAATCCTCTTTTAATGACCGTTATGTCCTTTGTGTTTACATCAATATGTAGTTATCGTCAAGTCATCTTCTGAAGTTCTTATTGTTTATACAGCAATATGGCCCTTGTGAGAGATTAGCATTTTTGAGTGTGTTCAAAGAGGGAATATCACCATTGTGGATCCTGGAGAATAATAATGTTTTGTAAACAACAGTGTTTGCCTTTATTGATGTGCAGAGAACCAATTTGAAGGCATTTTCTTGTGTTGTGCTATTATATTGTTTTTGCTGTTTTACAATTTTTAAAGCAGGATAGGACCATATAAGGAGAATCACCCATATCTACTGTATAATGCCATAGGATTGCAGCATCTGTATGGCCAATAGATACTGAGTCTGATACATTGTCATGCAACATCGAAATGCTTCACTAGTCGGTGACATACTATGTGATGTGTTCATGCTATAGGATATAGTGGTGAGCTGTACAGGTTATGTATCATTAGACAATTATATCCTGCCTGTTCTTTCAATCTTTCAATTTCTTTCCATCCTTATAGCCTACTCTGTGAAATCTCTACTTCCGTTTTCTTGTAACCGACACTACATGTCAGAGTACCACACATTTACATCCTAGTATGTGATATCTGAGTCACAGTATCAGGCATTGAGAGATATGTACGTTAAAGAAATGTTCGGTGTATTCTTTTGATCAATGGAAAAGTACCTTAGCAGAAAAAAATCCTCCCCATGCTGTGTTGTCTTACTCGACTGCACTAGTCAGACAGTTCATTGCCCACGAATAGCAGCTGCGTTTTAGAGCTGAAAGGAAAAGGCTCTCTGGGTTAGATGATGTTGTAGTTCATGCAATGGAAATCAGCGTCACAAGGGCCAAATTCCTGGCTAGTTTTATATGAGGAAGCCACGTCTGAGAATGTCTGCTCTACCTGGAGAGACCTTTTCCTTTGGCACCCGAGTGGTCTGACTAAGGACGGAGCTTTATAGCCATCATCAATGTCTGTCTGGAAGGGCTGACTACTGTGGACTGTTCTGTACTGATTGTGAATGAATGGCTAGAGTAGTCATGAAAGATAATTGACTAGAGAAAGAGAGTGTGTCTGTGTCTGTCTCTGTGTGTGTGTGTCTGTGTGTGTGTGTGTGTGTGTGTGTGTGTGTGTGTGTGTGTGTGTGTGTGTGTGTGTGTGTGTGTGTGTGTGTGTGTCTGTCTCTGTGTGTGTGTCTCTCTGTGTGTGTGTGTGTGTATGTGTCATTTTTTATTTTGTATGTAGACCTGAAACTTTTATGAGCATTTTAAATGGAACTTTATATAAAAAAAAAAGCTAAATGCCCTCTGCATGTTAGCACATAGATTATTTATTTCCCCTGACTACTCTCTGGTCCTCCAAGCATTCTAATCAACTGTGTTCATATGTCCTTGCAGCCAATAAAATGGACATTTACATTTTTTTTTTCCTTTTATTCTGTAGTAATGAGCTTTCTATGGACTGCTCTCTTGCTACCACAGTAAGGCATATATTTGAGGACGGGAATGATCTTTGTCATACTCCTCCCAAACTGTCACCCCAATACCATCCTTCAAAGTAAAAAGAGCCAATATATGCTGATCATCAGTCCCAGCAATACCATATATTGGGAGGAAGAAAAATCTGCTGAATTTTCCTTTCTTTTCTGATAGACACCTGGGTTTGTATTATTGTGTTCTGCAGAAAAAGGCAAAGAGAGAGAGAGAGAAAGAGAGAGAGAGGGTGGAAGAGAGAGAGACTGAGAGACAGAGAGAGAGAGACTGAAAGCAGATCAAGTGGCTGCTGTGTGAAGCACAGTGTCACTGAATGAGTCTTTGTTCTATGTCCTTCTCATTTGTCCTTTAATGTCATAGAACAGGCTGAGTTATGGATATAGCAGACACAACTTTCTTTTCTGTATTTAATGGTTTAGACATTTATCGCTGACCAAACCAGACACTCAGCGTTTTTTTTTAGTCACACAGGAGAAAAGGTTTCGCAACTCTCTTTTTTTGTATGTCGGATTGTTGAAAGGACTCCCTCTGTACTGCACTGCAATTGCATTTTAACTCTTTTGTTTGCCATGGACACACAGCAACGAGTGGGGGCGGGGTGGACGTCATATGAGAATGGCGTCACAATAACTAACGTCTCCCTCTAAATCACACAGCAGTCTTTTGCTGCCTTTACCCTGGGACCAGCAGACCCCTGGTGTCCCCAGGATCCTTTCCCCCTGACACTGCTGCTGTGTTTGTGCTGGGAGAAATAAGAAGAATGCTTATACTAGCTGTGTCTGAGTTGTTGCTGAGACTGGTTGATTTTTCGAGTCTTACACACACACACACACACACACACACACACACACACACACACACACACACACACACACACACACACATACACGCACAGGTCTGAGTTGTGCTCCCTTTGCCTTTGTCTCTCGAGCACCACCAAGGTCGCTGACACACGCGCACACAGAAATATGTGCGCACACAGACACACATAGACACACACTGACCCCTGTCCCCCCCTTCCCCTCCCCCACCACCACCACACACACACGCACACACACACGCAGATATACGCACTTACTCAGGGCAATTTTAAGCCCGGAGACTAGGGTCGTCTTTTAATCGAGTCTGACACGTGACTCAGCCCCATGCCAGGCTGCGAATGAGGTGGTGGTGTGTGTGTGTGTGTGTGTGTGGGGGGGTTGTTTCTCCGGATGATGATAGGTCTGAAAAAAGGTCAGTGTTGAGATCTTCGTGTCTCTTTCTACCTTGAGGGAACAGTCTCTTATTTTCCTCTTCGGCTCTGTTGAACTTTACTTGCTGAACTAAATGAATTATTAACCGCTGTGGGTAACAAGCACACATTTTAAAGACATGCCACATTTGTAGAGAACATGGCTGGTTAATATTTAGTCAGTGGGAAATACATGGAGAGATAATTTAAAAAGGCAGTCTATTTTGCTATATGCCTTCCATACATTCTAGCAACAGGAGTCAATAACATCTACAGATATGCCTATTAGAATGGAATTAGCAGCATATTTGCATCAGTAATGAACTGTAGTGGGATCCAACATGGCTGACATTAGAGGCATGCTAAATGAGTGAATCACACTTAACTGATTCCCTGAGAGTCTTGAAATAGTCCTGCACAGTAGAAAGGTAGATAATTGCCAGGCATGGCTGCTTGGGAGGAGACGCCAGATGCTTCAGGCGAAGGATTAAGGAAAGTGAATTCTCTCTCAACATGTGAATTGGCAGACACCTCTCTTCTTCTTTTTTTGCATTTTTTGAGTTTATTTTCAGAGCATTTACACAGTATTTTGCTGAGCAGATGGCTTCATCCAGGGCCACTTTACATAGCTTTCCATAGTTTTGCATATTGCATATACCCTGTGATCGAGCCAATCACTTCCCTGCTTAAGCACGATAAGTTCACTTCAATAGTATGAGTTAATGCGCAGTAAAAGACTCAGTCCGTAGACCTAGACAGAGACGAAAAAGAGAATATCTGATTTTCTTTTTGTTCCCAGAAGGTGTCTGGGAGATCAGGGAGGATCTCAAATTAAAACACATCATTTCTCAATGAACTACATTAGATGAAATACTTCGATTCCCCCAGGTCCTCTGGGGCGGAAGTGTTTTTCTGTCTCAGCTCCCCCAGTGGTGCCGCGGGCGGGTAACCTGACACTCCAGCGGCGGGGGTGCGTGGCGGGGGAGCGCGGCGCCGCCGATACTGCCGCAGCCCGACCTCTGAGCCGCGGTGCAGCACTGGAGGATTAGTCAGAGGAGGCAGAGAGGTAAAGCCAGGGCCAGGGCCACGCAGGCCTTGGCTGGAGTGCTACTGCCAAGGCAGACAGATTACAGCCATGGGAAAAAAGCACACACACACACACACACACACACACACACACACACACACACCGCATGTGCCGCACACACACACACACACACACTCTCACGCACGCACCGCACTCATACACACACACACACACACACACACACACACACACACACACACACACTCACTCACGCACGCACCGCACTCATACACACACACACGCACCAAACTCACACTCACACACATACACACACACACACACACACACACACACACACACACACACGGACACACACACAGACACACACACACACACACACAAGGGGTTTTGGAACTCCTCTCCTGGAGCGAGTTGCTGCCGTACCCTTTGTTTGCTGCTCTGTGCGGAGGAAACAGCAGAGAAGCCATTTGCCACAGACTGTTAAGGCACCAGCAGCTAAATCTGAAATCATCCTGTTTTGACAGCACCAACCTGATTTGTGCACATTCCTCTCAGTTACAGTAACCCATTAGCCAGCTAGCAGGCTTATTTCACGGGTAGGCCTCGCCTCGTCACGTAGGCTATTCAGCAGAAATAGTCTGTCACTGACCTCGAATCAGGGCCCCAAATGCAAAACCATCACTCCTAAAAGCCATTTTCCTTAAGAGTCGGAACAAAGACCTCCCTCCCCCCATCAGCGCGTGGTGTGAGGCGGGCCCGGGGCCGGAGATTTACGTCAGCGTGATGGGCCGGTGATTGCTGCGGCGACCGCTGGTGTAAATCTCGGGATGTTTAGCAGCTGTCTCGCTGTCCATCCGTCACCGTCCCCGCGCGCTGCCGCCCGAGCGCTGCTGAGCTGGCGCCGGACCCGTCACACCCTGACGCGCAGACAGAAGGGTGCGCCGTGCAAGCGGCATGCTGGGGCTGGCCGTTATCAACGTGCCAACAGAGTCATTTATTTTCATTCCCACTCGCTGCCACTGCGCGCTCTCCACTCAGCCAGAGACACATGCCCCCAAACAGGAAATGTTCCAGTTTGCTTCCCTTGCTGTTTTTATATATAAGGAATGCTGCGTGGACACAGTGCGTTGGGCATACTGTGATTTCCATACCTGCATTGCATTACAGACCTGCTTGTTCAGCTCATTTTGTAAATCCATCATGATAAGATGTTGTGTATAATCGTTGTATACAGCACCCAGCCTTAGCCTAATTAAATTGTTCTCTCTGCTTGCTTGTGTAACATTGATTTTGCTTTGGATTCAGTGAAAAATGTTCTCAGTGTGAGACTTATTAGTGGTGATTGCGGCACCATGTATTGCACATTTAAAGCCATCTACAACATGAATTGAAGAACATTGCCGTGATGTGTCTCAGAGACTTAAACGCTGAAGAATAGCCGTTGTTTCAAGTGACTAAGAGCACTTGGGCCTCTCCATTTTGTAGGGGCAAGTTGTTTTTTGGGACCAGCTAGGCCCCCACTGTTTCCCCAAAACCATTACATTTCCAAGCACCACTGTCTTCTAAAGTATCTGTTATCTCCAGAAAGACAGGGGAACGCAATGTGTTGTGTGAATCCTGAATTTAGAGTAGAGTTAGCGAGTAGATGAATTGGTCTGTGCACCTTTGACACAGTGAGTCTGGTGTCCTCTTGAGTGGGCTGTGGATGATATGTTGCAGTGCCTCTCTGTGGGATGTGTGAGTCTGATGCCACGTGGAGCTCACAGCTATATTAGGGCTCTCTCATGCCAGCTGTGATGCCAGGCCCGCGGCTCATTCCAGGAACTGCACAAAACCGCACAGCACATCACAGCACAGCACAGCACAGCACAGATCTCATTTGAGGGTACAGTGTTCATGTGCTGTCCTGCTTTATTCCACACTATCTACTAAACTACTAAAGGCGGGTGGGTAGGGGGTGGGGGTGGGGGTTGGGTAGTCTGTTTGGTCTACAGACATAAAAGTGAAGCTAATTTCTCAAAGCCTGTCACTGGATACATATACTGGCATGGAAGAGGTAGTCATGGAATATTTGCCTGTCAAAATAAAAGTGAATTATTCATTGCCAGCTCGATGATATTGTTTCATGTTTTGCCATTATATATACAGTATATTTTATTGTATATAGGTCTATACTGTATACTCATTCAGTAGTTGGACAGTGGCTGCAGTTTTTTTTTCTTTTCACCTTGAAATGTTATTCTCAGATGTAGGCTGTGTGTTTGCATTGATACAGCACATTTACAGAGGGGGAGAGGGGAGGGGGGGGCGGCTCCTTATGGGATGTTCACAAACAACAACTTCCAAGACCCTTGTGCTGGGTGCTATGCTGATCCTCTCTGCTGTCACCGGCTCTTACACAGGCTTTCATGTTTGCGTCCTTGCTTCTGCTGAAGAGGTCCTCCATCCATGTGCTCTCAATTCTTCTTTTACTGGGTATTGTGTTTTTACCTCAGATGCCAGCGCTCAAGCAGTTGTCATTGTAAACTATTCAGAAATGTTTTTTTTTCCCTCTTTCAAAGACTCCCCTGTGAAGTTGCACCAATGGAGCTGAAGAATGTATGTGTGCGTGGAAAACACACACACTTCATTAATGACCATGACATGACATGACAACTTACAGATGAAACAAAGTCCATGAGCACATGAGCACATTCTTCTGTCCTTGTAGTTTTTTTTCTTTCCATGCAAACTCTCACATGTATACAGAGCACACACATATGCAGACACATAAACACAGACACACATACACGCACACACACACACACACACACACACACACACACACACACACACGCACACACACACACATAAACACATAAACACAGACACACACACACACACACACACACATAAACACATAAACACAGACACACACACACACACACACACACACACATAAACACATAAACACAGACACACATAAACATACACACATAAACACACACACATAAACACAGACACACACACGCACACACACACATATATGCAGGAAAGGTGTGGGGCTTTTTTTCATCCCCTTGCTGCAGAGACTCGTGGCTGATCTTGCAGAGGCACATCTTCCTCCCTTCTTCCCCCTCCCCTCCAGGCGCTAATGTGCACGGAGGAGCGTATTTCCAGCGCTGCATAATCCTTTTAAGTGGTCAGGTGCAGATTACACAGCGACTGGTGAACGAGCACGAGTCGTGCCATGTCTTGCACACCGAGTTAGCGGTCTTGCAAGTTTGAACCCGAATAAACTCGCGTCGCCGTAAAGTGTGTGAGTCGCCGTCGCAGGCAGCCGCCTCTTTTTGGCGGGTCTAAACGGCGAGTGTCTTGTGTTTGTAATTCAGAGCACAGTTTATTTTCTCTCTCTGTGTACACACTGCCTCTCCCCCCCTCCTCGGCTGTCCAAATCAGGGTATTTTGAAGTTCAGCTATAAACATGCCAATGTGTCCCCAGCTTTTGTAATGTAGGTCAAGGCTGTGTTTCTCTGTGTTGGAGCTAAGTGAGACCTGCTGTTTTGGATAGATCTTATCAAAATAAACATGCCGCACAATAACAGTGTGATACTGTGTATTATTTTTTCAAAAGAAACCGTGGACAAGGGTGGTGTTCTGTTGATATCAAAACAATAGACGCATTCTCTACAAACTGTACAGCAAGTGACTTTACTGAACATGAAACTCAAATACAACACATTTAAACAAAGAGATCATCCTTTTTTGGCTTAGAAGTGGGTCCAATTTTACTGTGATGGCATCGGAGGGAGACCGAACGAAATGAAAGTCTGATTAGGAAGTGAGAGAGAGAGAGCGAGAGAGAGCTAAGGAGAAAAAACAACGGCTCCAAAAGGGAAAGGAGGGAAAGTGAGAGAGAGAAATAAGTGTTCACAGGCTACAAGAGCAGAGACTGAGGGTAAGTGTGTGTGTGTGTGTGTGTGTGTGTGAGTGTGTGTGTGTGTGTGTGCACTGCCGCACGCAGTCAGTGGTGCTTAAAAAGGGATGGTTAGGAGCACATACGTAATTAAACAGATTCATGGGCCTGGAGTTGTTGCCCACGGGCACCTGCACTCGCCGGCTCTCCTCCGCGTGGTTTTCATGCTTTAGTGGCGGACAGATGCACTCATTCATGTTTCCTCAACACTGCTGGTCAGCGCAGCAGCTGGCGATAGGAGCTGGTCAGGCCGAGGAGCTGCTCCAAGGGCTCTCTAAGACCCAGGATTTGGCAGCAGGTGAGGAGCCAAGGGGCTGCTTTTGTTGTGTTTGTTTTGCTCGCCCTTTTCCCCTATCAGAGTATTCAGACGTATAATGTGGAGTGTTGTTTATGGATGAGCGGTGAAATGGCAGTGGTTGCAGTGACATAAGAATAGCAGTGTTAAATCTGACGCTGGCGACTGAGTCATCGGGGAGTCCATCTGCAAGTGTTCCCAAAACGAGCCCATTATGGAGAAGACCTGGTTTTTCTTTACAGTACGCCGACACATGAAGAAAGAGGCCTCGCTTATGGCTCATGGCATGAGTCATCGTGTCTTTGTGATTTTGTGACTTAAATGGGATCATTCATTTGGTCTTTTTGCAGGCAGGTTTCGTTTTTCTGGTTTTACATATTATTTATATATATTTATATACAATACAGTTCTCATATTTCTGTAGATTTTTCTTTCTGTTGAGGTAATTATTCATTAAACATTCAATTATATTCTGTAGTCTTGTCTAGTATGTGACAGGTATTTATATAACAAAGTATTTGACTAGCATTTAATAATATGTTGACATTTTTGCTGCCAAAATGTTGAAGGACTGTTGATTCAATTTGACAATTTATACAAAATGTCAGGGAATGTTTGGCCAGATGTGTGTATTTATGTATGTGTCTGCCTGCATGTGTGTCTTTGTGTGTGTGTGTGCGCGTGCGTGCGTGTGTGTGTGTGTTTGTGTATGAGAGAGAGAGAGAGAGAAAGAGAGAGAGAGACTTGGTGAGTATGTATATGTGTATTTCTTTACACATGTTCTGTGGGGACCTGTATCCATGGTGACAGCTGGCCACATACAATAGCTTTGCTGTTAAAAGCAAAGAAGGTGGCACTGTGACATCCTTAAGACCCCGTCAAACTGTCATGCCGATTTCTGGTGCTTTAATTAAACCAAGAGGTTGCTTCATATCATTTCTCTCAAAAGTAGATGTTGTTTGGCAACAGGCATGACATAATCCATCTTTTATTTGGAGTAAAAATGAGATATGATGTCTGTTCTCTAGACTTTAATGGCTGTCCACTGGCGTAACAAATGATGTGTCCTCTGCACAAAAAGGTGGACACAAAAGGAAAAAAGATAGAGGATAAAGACACTTAATACTGGGCAAGATTCAGGAGAGACGAGCTTGACTGATGGAAGATGTGGTTGGGAGGAAATGGTGACACAATACATAAGGAGAGAAAAGAGTCTCAGAGACCATCAACAATCCAAAGGGAAGTCTACCTCAGGATCGGTCCCTGTGTCGCCATTAGACAGAACGCTGTTGCCAGAGGATGTTGTTTTTTGATACTTTGTAGGGGCCTCTGAGGCGTTGGGGTACTGGACAGCACCATGAATTAAAAACTCTGCTGTTTGTCTAGCCTCAAGCCACAGCCCTCCGTAAAGATGTCTCGTGGGGTGTCTCGTATCTCGTTTCAAAGAAGTATCTCGTTTTTTTTTGTCAGATCTGATAGATGTTGACAGTAGGGATACGATTATTTCACTCTGTCCCTTATCTTCTTGTATTGAAAGGTTTCCATTTATGAAACAAAAGCAATTTTTATTGCAAAATCCCTTGTTTTGTTTTGATAATATTTTTTAATTTCATATTTGAATGGATCGGTTCACCTTACCCACATTTCTGGCGAGCATAAATGGTAATTTTGCTTGACAGCAATATCACAATAAAAGCGTTATTTTCCAGGAATGTTCTTTATGTAAGGCATTAAATGATAATGCAGCAGCAGGCTAATAAGCACATTTTTGTCTGTTAGTGACGTATAATATACAAAATGAAAAGGTGTTTGCCTCATATGGTCTGTTGGATTTTCTTGATGATGTCTTCCTTCATCTATTACTAAGTGAGTAATCAGAAGCACTTCAGCATATTAAATAATGGCGTCTCTTTCCCGTTTGATCTTAGTTCTGCTACTGCATCACTTAGACGCTTCACCAAAATGGGTATGAAACGATTCTGGCAATAAGTTGTTGATGTTTGAGCTCAACAGCCAATCAGATTTCACCCCTACCTCCTGTACCCTTGAAGAAACATATTGATTGGCTGGATTTGTTTAAGACACGGCCTGAGCCACTGTATTTGTTTCTGCGGACCGTGCACAAGCAGCAGAGTTTGTTTTGTGAGAATGCACACTGAACAGCTAGTGTTTAGTAAGGAGCAATTTCCAGAACTTGACAAAAGTGTATATATTAAGAATTGCAGACTACACCTTTCAGGCAGCACCATATTATAAAGTGGAAGTAAAATCTCAGATTCTACAGTGGAGTAGTCCCATCTGTTCTATCGTTCCAATCCTGGTATAAAAGCTCTAGTGCTTATTGAAAAAAGACAGAGATCACATGAAGTAGTGGTTTGCACCTGAGGGCTTTGCCTGTCTTGGGCTTCTCTTGTAGTACACGTGTTTAGCCACGGTAGTGGCAGCAGTACCACTCTGTCTTGGTCCTCAGTGCCACACTGTAGCCACAGGAAATGAGGCTTATCTGCCGAATGGCTTAACCTGTCACGACGGAACTCGTGTCTGCTGTCAGGGACCCGCACACTTTCTTTTCTCTTGCGCTCTCTCCCACGCACACACCCAGGCAGACCTGATCAACAGCCGTGAAAGGAGAAACAACGAACAGTGCCGCAAAGTCATACGTCCATCAGCACACAAAGCCTCGTGGGCGCAGGCACTCCATCATCGCCGCACCCGCTGCACCTGTGACGCGGTTCAGCATCAGTGGCTTTTCTTTGAGTCTACTCACACCAGATTGAAATGCAAGTCCAAACGCTACTGTTATCCCACGTTTTTTAACCCACTTTTACCCTCTTTTTCAGTTTCCCATGTTGAACTGATCCGCAGTGCTGTGTGTCATAGGTCCTTAGAAGGCCTTATCTCTTAACAGTCGAGTGTACTGTAGGACAAGCTAAATGAACTTGGATGTATGGAAAATATTGTTGTCTGTGTCATTTTTCAACATATACGGAGGTCCATTCTCTCAATTTTGAGATCCTAGTGCTCTGGAAGATGCTTGGCATTTTGGCACGGACACCAAAATGACTGTTTATCCGTCTTGGGTTAGCCTCTCTTCAGTCAATACAGCTCAAATAATCAGTGGCTTCTGGCTATAACTCTCCTGTGAGTGCAGACTGCGTACTTTGTAAGGTGGTTGATGGTGATGGACGAATGGCATTTAAACAACTGTTCCCAATCTAATTTTCTTGTATGGAGCCTGGCCTGCCTCAATGCCACTGTGGCACTGGCTTTGCTCTGGAGGGCTGGGGGAGGGGCTTTCAGTGGCACGCATTCTATTAAATTTCTTTGTTACCGTCTCTTTGTACAAACGTCTATACAAATACGATTTAATTGAATTTAAACTGCACTGATTTGGAAAGTACTCTCCTAAGATTATCAATGCAATACTGTTTTGTTTTTTTATTATGAAATTGTACTCCTCTGGCTCCTGGCAGATATGCATTGGCTATGCATGGTGCTAAGTGTGTTTGTGTTTGGTGGCGGAGGAAGGTGACTTCATGTGGTGGTGAGGGTGTGGAGAGTAGCCATGGGTGGTTTACCAACGAAACCCATCCCCACTGCTCACTGGAGACTCTTTTGCACACATTTGCGTAATTTTGTTTTCTGCTCAAGGGCAATCAATACAGCAGGATAGTTGATAAGGGCTAGGTTAAGCTCAGTTCATCATTCAGCCCTCTGCCCTCATCCGCAGAGGATCTGTGATGTACTGAAGATCGATTAAAAAGAGAGAATTAAAGCATGACCCCTGCTAGAATTACATGGTAATTTGATCCATTCAATTAGTTTACTCTTGATTGTGCCACAGATATCAGGTGCTTTCATTTAACAAACGATATGTGAATCCGCTTTTATTTCCAGGTAGCTTTTTATATCCCCCCCCTCCTTTCGGAAACGCTGCTGATGTGGACACTCATTCCTTTCCTCTGTATGAGTTGCCCCGTCGGATACGTTTTGTCTCAGTAGCATATGGAGGTGTTCACAGCATGCAGGGGCCCCTACAATCTGAAGAGAGAGAGTAAGTGTGTGTGTGGTTTTTGTGTATGTGTCGGTGTGGTGTGGTGTGTGTGTGTGTGTGTGTGTGTGTGTGTGTGTGTGTGTGTGTGTGTGTGGTTTATGTGTATGTGTCGGTGTGGTGTGGTGTGGTGTGTGTGTGTGTGTGTGTGTGTGTGTGTGTGTGTGTGGTTTGTGTGTATGTGTTGGTGTGGTGTGGTGTGTGTGTGCATGTGCGTGCGTGTGTGTGTGTTTGTGTGTGCGTGTGTGCGTGCATGTGTGTGTGTGTGTGCAGGTGTGTTTGTGTGTGTGTGTGGGGGAGAGGACGTTATTCCCTCAGGGGGCTAGCTGTGGGCCGGGCGCGTGCCTGTGCAGGCTGGTGAGAACCCCCAGCCGCGGCACTGATTGCCCCAGCCCCCTCAGCTGCTTTGTGGTGCTGATGAGGCCTTGGCAAGGTGCTGGGCTGCTGAGGAGCACAGAATTGAATGCTAATCATGTCGGGGAGAAATAGTACTCGCCTTTTTTGTGTGTTAGTGTACCAAAACAACAGATTTGACTCCAGCAGAATGGACTTTGCTGTGGTTCAACTTACATTTTGAAGCAATCAGGAGCATTGTGGCATAAGAAGGGGGTTGTAGTGAGTGGTATTTGGGGAAAAGGTGTTGTATGCAAGTAATTTGTGTGAAAAATGCATTGTTTGGATTGCAGGCAGGATAGGACCTGGCTTTTCACAGCTGTCATTTTGGACTGTATTAGCTCTGCTCTGTTATTTTCTCACTCAGCTTGAGCCTATAAATGCGACACACCCCTGAGAGAAACGAATCCCCCTCAGAGGCTAATGACCAAGCTGACGACTCTGCTCTCAAATGCACCATGGAACCTACTCTAAACCCGGATGTTTTTACACGTTAAAAAGCAGCGTCTTTAATCCTATAGGTTTGCTATCCTGGCAGCTCGCGCAGCTATTAGAAGCTATTACTGTAGAACCTCAAGATGGAGAGCATCCGGCGTGGTACCTGAGTGTCGACGTAAAAACCTCCCTGATGGCTTTCAGCTTCTCATACACCTGAGTGCTGTACATGATTAGAGCACTGAAAGACAAGCCTCTCCACAACTTATCTCTCAATTATCTAATGGATTTAGCACTCTCCTCCAGGCTGGCGGGCTGACTGGCGGGAAGATGAACACTTCGCCCGCCTTCATCAGCTGGCATCAGCAGGGATCCTGGCCCATTTTGAATGAATAAAATGAAATGAATGAATGAATAAATATGAGTAAAAACACACCATGGACTTCCACAAAGCGTAGGCTACAAAGCTAATTTAATCCCATTTGTTTTCATTTCATCTCATAAAAAGGACTCTTGAGTTGGACTTAGTCTGTGAGAATGATCTGATTTATCTGTCTACCTTGCTGATGGCTAGCAGGTTACTTTTTTTATTGATTCGGATGCACAGTATCTGAATCAGGCGTCAGTCATTGTCTGCTCAGGTGTTCCAGCTAGTCGTCTTTTCATTGCTGCCTGATGCTTCCTCTTATTTTGATTTGTCGTAGCAATGTTGCCTGCAGAGTGCTTGCTATTTGGAGGTGGGGGGGGGGGGCGGGGGTGGAGTGTTCTCTGAGAGCAGTCATCATTGCCATCCTCATCTGTTTCCTACTGGGTGACAGCATGAGATAAAAAGCTTTATGAGCTGCTTGGTTTCAGATGAGTTGAAACAGTATATGCTAGAGGGCAAGACAAAAGAAACGAGCAAGAGTAAAAATAGCTAGTGTAGTAATGTATCCTTTCACATTAACATGTATCTGAGTAAATATTTAGCTGACTGAGGTCAGTCTTAATCCTTTAAGAAATGTGTGTGTGTTTTCTGTCTCACAGATACATTTTCTATGGTGGAAATATGACTTACATCAGGATATTATTTAGGCTAGTTCTCTCTCTTCTATACAGCTCATCCTTGTGAGAGAATATCTGATGATATCTGTATTTTTTCTCCCTTGAACTTGAAAGCTGAACGGTGTATTTGAGCATGAGAACAGTGTGAAGCTTGGGGTTTTGAACTTAAATTTATCCCCCATGGCTCAGGGTGGGTTTTTGACTTGCTTTAACTGTCCATAGCCCTCGTGTCTGACCAAGCAAGCAGACAGGCAGGCAGCAGGCAACAGCAAGCCAGGCGGCCAGGGCGTATGAGGCAGACGCCTCTACCAAGGGTGCGTTTGTGTCCTAGAATATTTTATGACGTGGAGTGTCATAGGCAGCACAATTATGTCCAAAGTAATCAGAATATTCAAAGGGCACAAGGCGTGCAGTCGCCAGAAGAAGAGCAGCACAGCCCTGCTTCCACAGAGAGCTTTTCAGAGCGCACTCACTCCTCCAGAATAGAGCAGATGCTTTCGTTTGGATTATACATTTCTGGAGCTCTTGAAGAATAGGTCCTGAAATATATCAGTGGCTCCTGAAAAAAGGTTCCATAATGGTTTCGGGGGAGTTTTTTTTCGTGCCAAGTGTGAAATGAAATGAGAGGGAGAGTGCACTTGAGTACGTGCGAGCCAAGACTGAGACTCTGCTTTTTTTTTTCATTGCATATGGAAGGCTGGTGCTTGCCTAGTCTCGTCACGGACGCGGCCATGTCATACTGCCAGTTCGTTCCTCCAAGGTTTGGGCAGGCATGACTCTGGCCCTTCTGGTCATTTAATTCAGCAAGTTGGGCTCGATGTCAGGAGCAGTGCTCTCATGGTCCAAGGTCATTTAGTCCACAAGTGCACAGAAACAGAGAGAGGAAGAGAGAAAAAGAGGAAGAGAGAGAGAGAGAGAGAGAGAGAGAAATGATGAAAGAGATGGAGAGAGAGACAGTGAGAGAGAGGCAGAGAGAGAGCGAGATGGGGAGAAGGAGAGAAAGAGAGAGAGGAGAGAGGATGAAGGGGAGAGAGAGAGAGAGATAGAGAGATGGAGTGAGAGAGAGGGAGTGGTAGCAGACGATGACTGAGCTCCCCGTGGTGGGGAGTGATCTGCTCACGGATGTGTGCCACACCGAGGGGTCGTTTCAGAGGTCGGCGTGCCGTCCCGCCCGCTCCCCGGCACAGGTGGTTGGGGGCAGCAGCAGAATAATTTATGAGTGCTGGGTCACACACTCCCCACAGCCGAGCAGGGATGCCTGGATGCCTGCCACCACATTTGTGTGTTTTTATGATTTTCATTTTGGGGAAAGAGAGGGGATGTGTGTGGTTTCATTTGTTTTGTGGGTTTATATGACAAAATTTGGCTGCTGTTTTTTCACTTAGCATCTTGAACCAAAGCTGCTTAGTGTGACTGTGACATTTTCTATGGAGAACATGAATGTTTTCCTTGCAGCATTGCCTCTGCTCATGCTATTACTAGCATTAATACTGCAAATGTTCCATTCTTCTGATTAACTAGCATTAATACTGCAAATGTTCCATTCTACTGATTTATTTTGCTTTTGTGTAAAGGTCAAATCCACACAAACCAAGGCATATCCTGACTCCATGAACAAATACATGGTTGAAAAGGGGTGAGACACTTGATATTTATGAAAAGAGATATGCATTTCTTGAAGACATGTAACTGTTCCATTAAACCTCCTTCTAAAGGTAGACTACCTTTCATGGAACCACTATATCTTGGACATTGAAGGACTTATTAAGTAGAAAATCATGTATGTTGGTTAAATTATTGATAAAAAGAATGAAAAATAGTGTGGCAACCAAAGGACACATTTAGGCACCAATGGTATCTTTTTAATCTTTCTTAATACAACTATGAATGCACTTCAGCTAAAAATATTAAATCTTCATATTTCCCGTGTGAAAACGCTGCTTGCTACAGCTGATTGTCTGGGCCAATGTGCATGTGTTAAATCAAGTTATTTGTTGCATCTTGTCCTTAAAGGTCTCTGGTTCTGATCTAATTGATTGATTTATTGATTGATTGATTGATTCTGATCCGATTCTCTCCAAATGTCACCTCACATTCGATTAGCTGGCTATTCAGTGACAAATTTGTATAGAGTCGTCTCTGTAAATGGGTAATAAACACAGTGGCCTGAACTCAGCCATTTCAGCCCATCAGCAAGTTCAGACCCGGCGGCAGACACAAAATCACGGACGGGCATTACACCTTTCCAGGGGGGGCACGGGAACTTAAATTGATCACGGTAGTTTAAGCTGACACTTCACAAAACATTCTAATATGAAAATGTAGATGCAATTGTTGCAAAATGGTGCAGCACCTTTAAGAAAGCACCGTGCGCAGGGATGGAGAGAGAGAAAGCGAGAGGGGATGTGTGTGTTAGAACTGAGATGCGTGTGGAAAAAGTAGACGTGCTGTTGAGACTGGCATGGGGCTAGTCATATTCAAAATAATGCAAAAATAAATCCGCAGATAAAACCAAAATCCTCGTTCATTTGCTAACCCCTTTCAGATAGAGTGTTAGCCCCGAAGTTACGGATAACTTCGGCCCTGTTCTCCGACTAGGTCAGAAGAAAAAAACAGTAAAGGTTAACACTATCAAACAAACCCAGAAACTACTAGGCCTACTTCTACTAACTAACGAAGATATAAGATATAGCCTACCTGCGAGCCGATAAGCTATTTGTCATCGGATGACAGGGGTTAGTGCAGAAGTGAAGTAGACTGCGCCACGTAACCTCCTCTCCATTTAGGTGATGGGCTTACCTCATGTTCCTGATTGATTAGCTACGGAATAATACAGATTTTACAAGTTTTATTTGCTACTTGCTAGATTGACAAACGTATAATAGCCTATAGGCCTACATTTAATAAGTGTTCAAAATCAATCTATGGGATTGGGGTTGGTTGGAGCAGCCAAGCTCGTCCAGGGCGGGCACAGATGACTTTCAGGACGGGCCTGGCCCCCCAAAGGCCCCCCATGCCGCCGGGACTGAGCAAGTTGCTTTAGGTGCATTGGAAGAGAAGTCTGTGTTTTCACTGGTTGGTGAGCTCAGATATCAACACCCTTTTGTCATAATTGTGGACTCTGGACAAACTTAGTTTTGTATACATATGGAGGGCAGTGTAAAATAAATCTGTAATGCAAGATCTACATTACCACACAAACAGATTACACAGTACAGATTACACAGTACACCCAAATAATATCACAGAGAAGCATGAACTTCAAATGACCCAGCAACAAAGGTGCAAACAAGCTTAAACATACCCATCACCAAAGCTTTTTGTATTTTCTTTGTTGTAGGCATTTTATACAGCTGAAGTGTAACTAAGAGGAAATTAAAGACTAAAGACTTTGTAGTCTTACAGTTGCTATGGTGCAACAGGATTAAATTCCTCCCTATGAAAAAGAGAATATCATTTTAAGAGACTCATTAAACAATATTAAACATTTAGTTTGGACTACAGAGAGGTGAGGAAGTGTCCCTACTGAGCATTTATCCTCCGCTAGACTGTACTTAATTAGCAATTGTCAATCACAAAAAAGAAATGCTCAGACAAACTTGTAGTTAATGATTAATCCTCTAGGCTACTCATTCATTCAGTGTGGGTTAAGCAAAATAAACTGACCCAAAAGTCATGGTTTGAGGCGTTTTGTCATGACATTTATTTCATAATGAATATTGCAGAAATTCTTTGTTGTGATTTATTTTCTTGGCTCATGACACTTGGCTCGCTGCTCTCACTTGTTTTCCTGTTAGGACCCCAATCTTTTTATGTGCTGCAAACTACCAGGCTGCCATTTTCATTCAATTTGGTGGAAGGGTACTGCATGGGCAGTATCACAGGACGGATCCATAAATTATTTTTCATTTTCGTTCAAACCACAATGGTATCTGGTCTTGGTGGATGTCTGAGTGCCCCTCTAGTTGTATTTTGGTTCGATCAGATTTGTCTTGTCTAAGAATATATCTCGTCTAATTATATATTAAGAGATTATGAAATAAGGTGTCATTGTTTGCACTTTAATATATACTGTATATCCCTATATATTAAATGGTCGGGCGTGTTTAATCCTTTCATTGCACGTTCTTCCATGATTTTGCGATGCATTAGTTTGCGCTGTGTTTGTGAACTCTTTCTTACATATGCAGGATTTTGATTAATCACACATGGCATTGCCCCCAAAGGCTGTGCTCTTCCTCATCTGCACCATTAGTCACTGTCACCAACACTGACTTTATGCACTGCATCGCTTCTATCTATGTGTGTGTGTGTGTGTGTGTGTGTGTGTGTGTGTGTGTGTGTGTGTGTGTGTGTGTGTGTGTGTGTGTGTGTGTGTGTGTGTGTGTGTGTGTGTGTGTGTGCATGTGTGCTTGCATGTGTGTATATATGTATGTATGTATGTGTGTGTGTGTGTCTGTGTGTGTGTGTGTGTGTGTGTGTGTGTGTGTGTACACACGCGCATATATTTGTTTGTGTCCTGATGTGCAATATTATGTGAATTAGTCTCTGTGAAATAATCACTTAACGCTAGTGGCTTGTGTGGCAGTGTTGTACAGTATGTCATACATCCTGGCTGTTGTATTCCTCTTACAATTCTCTAGTCTTTAAGTCCTTTTGTTTTGCTTTTCCCTTAAGTATGATTCCTCTGTTTGTGGTTGTATAGGCATGCCTGTATCAGCATGTTTGCGTTAAGCATGCCTTGTCTAGCGATTATCCTGGGCACGGTCTGCTCTGGCCCTCGTCTTTCATCTTGGCCAGCCCGGGGGCTCATCCACCTCC
>NC_063190.1:29349498-29364498 GCF_017589495.1 Alosa alosa | reverse complement strand
AGGCAAACAATAAACATTGTCATGTCAGGAGGTGGGTCAACCAAGTATTTAAGAATAAAAGTAAGATAGACTATCCAAAGTAGTAGCCTAATTAAAATAAGCCAGGCTCCGTGTTATCATAATCTAATATCAGTCTATCATAGCCAAAATGATTGTAGCCTAGGCTACACATTCACTATTCACAATATTGAAAGGGGAGATGATGGGATTAGTGTGTGCTTCACCTCACTGTGTGTTCACTGTGTGCTGAGTGTGTTTCACTAATTCATGGATTGGGATAAATGCAGAGACCAAACTTCCCTCACAGGATCAAAAGACTATATTCATACTTACTTATACAAACCTGTCAAATTACAGTAGGTGCATCACGGAATGAAAAACATGATTAAGAATACCCCATATACTGTTAAGCAACTGCAATCCTATATCGGGCAGGAATTGGACAACATTTCATTTTCAAAACTCTGGCAACTGGTCTCCTCAGTTCCTAAACATTTACTGTTGTTCACCCTTCATGTTGTTAAATGAAGGGTGAAGCAGCACAGTGGTAAACATTCCCTGTCCCAACTTTTTTTGAAACATGTTGCTGGCATCAAATTCAATATGAACATATATTTTCCATGAAATAGTCCACATTTTCATTTTCAGCATTTGATATGTTGTCTATGACATTTTTGCTGCTAAATATGGGTTTACGAGACTTATTATCACATTGTTTTTTTTTTTTTTTTGCATTTTACACAATGTCCCAACCTTTTCTGATTTGGGGTTGTAGTTTTTGGACAGCCGTGCTTGTTGATTTTTCTACAGTCAGGATGAGGCCAGACTAAACTGGAGGACATGTGCTGGATTAATGTTCCAAAGTGAAATGGCTTCTGGGGGAAAAAGTAATGCCAGCATAAGTCACTGACCTAAGTAGAACTGAGTCATTGACATAAGTAAAATTGGACATTTTGTCAGTCATCAACTTGAGGGATTCTATGGCATTGTTGTTCTAAGGCCGCACACACTCTCCTGTGAAGAGCATTATATGAACATGAGCAAGAGGCGGAGGAGGAAAATGAGGCCATCAGAAACTCAGTGCTACTCAGCGGATACAGTTTATGGGCTTGATAACCCTGCCGCGGACCCTGCGTGAGTTTCACCGCAATTGTTTAAATCACAGAAGTGCACACTCTGTGGGTCTGCAGACTGCGGTGGTAGTGCTGGTGGTGAATGGGTGAAGGGGCGGTAATGGGCCTGTGTCTGGCTGGGGCTTTTGTCATGATGCTTTTTACGAGCACTCGCAGTTCGGCACCAGTGGCCACATTTTGTGGAATCAGGGGAAGGAGGGTTGGTGGGCAATCAGTGGGGCATGGGGGGACATACCGTTGTTCCGTATGCGACATAACCAGTGCAGACATGGCTTATCAAACCCTACACAGACACTGGACGCCTGACGGTGACCCACAAGACATCAAATTTCAAAATAGGTAAAGCAGAGTTCTTGAAAATGACTTTGGAAGCTCCAAGGAGAGATAGTGGCATATAATGAAGTGTGCTGACTGTAATTGGAACTTGGGCGAAGAAAATGACTGAGGCTTGTTTTATCGTTCACAGCCTGTGTGAAATGCACGGTGAACTTTCCAGGGAGATATGGCATGGCCCTGCACTACCTGCACCCAGCAGCCATGGGAATGGGGAAATGTTGCCAGAGAATAATAATGCATGTCAAGGTTGCGTTCACATCCATTAGTACTTTTGCTTCTCTTGCGGTTTGGCTGCCCTCGCTCTGTTAAGTAAGGCTGAGGTGCACATACTAAGCAATCCAAAGCTACAGTCACTACTACAGCCTAGCAACAGGGATGGCATTTTAGTATTGCACTGTGCACTATTTCACAGCACAGCTGAAAGTTATATACCTTTTGGTTCTGATGCCAAGAGTGTCAACAGTTGGATTGAAAGTGGTTTCCAAGTACAACAACTAATGCCACCCATTGTGCTTTTGTAGTGATTACTACACTGGCAAAACAGACAGAACAGAACAACAACTGCAAAGTCATGAAACTCGTGTACAGACAAAAGGCACACCTCACCTGCACCGCAAGTCACTTTGAATTAAAAATGTCTGCTGAATAATTGAACATAAAAATGCAAAATTGACACATGGCTCCCCTTCTTAGGCTGCGGCGCCAGTGGGCACTCCCGCAGTGACGGTAGTCTGTTCAGATGTCAGCCTTTGTTTGGATGTGTGTGTTTGTGTGTGCATGTGTTCCCTGTGTATGGTTGTGTTTTTCTTTTCGACATAGTTGAGATATGCACAACACACTTAACAGAAGCAGCCACCCAGTAGCAATCCATCTGCTGTTTGCATTTGAATTCAGCTCCTGTTACGCAGATATGAAAGGGGGGGACAGGTTTTCTGTGAAACCACAGCCTTGGTGGTTCATAATGGTGGGTGGCGGAGGATGGCACTGTTTTTTAATCATGTAGATTTGATGCGGTTAATTAAAAAAAGCTGCATGAGGAATGAATGTCAAGCAGAACCATGATTGCTAATTGAATATAAATGTGTTAATTGAAGTGTGATCTTTAAATATGTGCTTGACAAAAAAGCGCCTCTTGATTTCTAAAATTGTGTACTGGCATATGCTCTAATTCTGTACATGTTTGCTGCGCCTTAAAGGCATGTGGAACAATGACCATTGAAGACTGCTGTTCTAGCAGTCAGAATAGCAGTAAGCTGGTGGAAGTAGTTTCCGAAGGTGCTTATATATATTCAGACGTAGCCTATAAACAGCCCTTATATTGCATAGGAAGTGTATGCCTTATAGGCAGCAACACATTCACGTTTGGCCTCTGTGTTGTTCAATTGCTGTAATCACTCGACACAGGATCTGAGGCCACTTGTCCTCTCTGTGAGTCTAGATCTGCCTGTTCTCCTCCACAGTGGTAATACTAAAAGACTGAGAGCCAGCACAATGTGAGGCTTTGAATAAATACCTGTTATTAAACATATGACCTGAGTTAATGTCTGATTTGGTATGGTTGGGGGGCAGATTAGAGTGAAGTCACTCATCCACTTCAGTAATTATGTGGTTTGATGGAAAAGAATGGCTACAGGTCTGCTCCGGTGGTCTTTGTGTGTGCTGGCGAGGCGAGGCATTGGGGCCGTTCAAGGACACTCCGTTGATGACATTGTTTCACCGTGTAATGAGGAGTGATTGCTCCGTGCAGGAGTCAAAACACCTTGTCAAACTTGACCAGAATCACAGGCAGGTGAAGCAGGGAGAGGCGTAGATTAGCTCAGCTCGCAGCCCGACCGAAAGTCATCGCTCTCTGTCTCTGTTGTCGGCGGCGGCTCGTCGTATTCCTGGCGTCGGGTTGGCATGGCTGCCAAGACGACCGTCTGTTCAGAAAGAAGTGTGGGACTGGCAATTGAGAGTGTGTGTGTGTGTGTGTGTGTGTGTGTGTGTGTATTCATACTGGGCTCATATGCATGGCACGTTTAGGAAAAATGGCGGACAGGGAAGGGAGGCCTGCTCAGGTACCACTAATTGCCATTGATAATCATCTCTAATCTCAGTCTTCAGTCTCAACCTTCAAACTGCTGGTTAATTAGATACCTGCGGGGAAAGATCCATTATACAAATCAATCTTTCCACACGGCATAACCCTTTTCAGTCTCTTAGTCTTTACTATAAGCGAGAAAACTGTGTGCACTACCGTCCTATAAATACTGCCACCATCTTTTGTCTCAAGTAGGACAGACTCGTCATGGTTTCATCCTGCTGAAAGCGTAGCCTTGTTCACATGGATTTCTCTGCCTGACATCACTGATGAGACATATAATGTCCATATAATGATTTTCTCACTGTGCTGCCAGCCAAGGGCTTCTTTCGCCTTAAGGCTGCTTGTTTGCTATGGAGACCTGCACTCTGGCTAACAGGAAGCTTGGCTCTGGGTGGATGTGACCGGTTAGCTAGAGGTTTGTGTTGCTGGGCAGTTATGACGTCTTCTGGTAGAGATACTTAAAAGGGAAAATGATATAAATAGAAATTATTCACAGTAAAAATATACGAGTACATATGGCGTAGGAAAGACAGGGCACCTGCTGCAATACATAACCAGTTCTAAGAAATATTGTTGTTTGTTTTCATAGTTGTTATACATAGCTTATATACATTTACACGATAAATAATTACATTCACTTCCACTGAGGATGGGTTGACTGTCTCACTACTCGGCCTGTTGCTGTGATTGAACAAGACAAATGACAAATGGGAAAAGAGAAATAAATTACTGGTATACAGTATGGAGTGGTCATCTTTATGAGCTGAAAGACAGAGCTGTTTCTTTAAGTGAACATCATTGAGGCCTCAACGAGATTTCATCGTTATCTCAGAGGAACCCCAGTAGCCCCGTAGTCTTAAATTAAAAGTTGATAAGGGAGGGGGAAAAACCTTCAGTCTGCCAAACAAAGCATAAATTAGTTTTTGACAGCGCATTCAAGGTGGTGGTGCATTGTTATTTACGGCAGCCAATTCCTTCCAAATTGAGCAATTTTTCATTCCAATTATTGTGCAAAATTATTCTCCCCCTGCCCTTTGTTTCACATGGCGGATTTGAGCTCAAAGTACTTATAGCTGTCATGTGTATAAAAATGTCTAAAAATATGCATTAGAAATACGCCTAAATCACACATTTGTGAGTGTAATTGTAGTGACTTCCATTGAAAATTCAGATGAGGAATTCTCTCACAATGATTAAGGGGAATATCTGGTTGTCCTCCATTGGAAGATATCATTTTATGATTTGTAAAATGTGTTGTATAAAGATGTGATATTCTTACGTAAGTATTTACTGTCCTTCTATCACATGACAAGTAGTTTGATATGGTGTATTAATTACAGAGCAGCCTGAAGACTCCTCTTCTGCAGCATGATATGACTAAACACACACACACTACAAATGTGAAGGTGAATGATCCCAGTGAAACACGAGCAGGAGAGAAATGCACAGTCAGAAGTGCTGCTATCGGTTTCCATGTCACTGCTTTCTCGTATCTGGCTCGGCTGTGAGCGGGATCGATGCTAAGAGCAATCCCAGACAGAGAAGTTAGTTAGTGGTGAGATAATGCAGTTCCCTGTGTATGAATATGTTCTTAGGTATAAACATTTATTTTCATTAAAAACCTATTGTAGCACATGTATATATAGTGTGTATATATATACAATGTGTATATATATGGCTATCCTGTTCATTTAGCCGCCAGCAGCCCAGAAAAAAAGCTGAAAGCAGTTTGACAGTGCTGATCTGTGCAGTCTGCCACATCTGTTCGGGAAAACACCTGGACTTTCATGGGCACCTGCAGGAGATTTTTATTTTAGTTTTCACCATATGTGTTGTCAGGGTGCAGTCTAGTGGATTGTCCCACGGGACTAGATGCTACTTTGTAGTCTTAAGATAAAAGTATACAACACGTCAGGAGACAGGCTGTTGAAATATTGGTAGCGGATGTCAACGATATCCTGTGCAAATTTGTTTGCCTACAAAATTGCCACCATATAAATTGTGGACTGTAGACTCCCCATAGGAATAAGTTTGGGGCACAACAATTGAGCTATGTCTAAACTGAGTATAGCTCACTCGGGACAGAATCAGTCAAGAAAAGAACTGTAAACATATATAGTTAATGCAAATAATATTCTTAGTATTCAGCTATTTGTGAAATAAAACGAATATTTTCATGAATAGCTATACATTGTTTAAAATGTTTTTAAACATTGCTTCTCATTTTGTCACTAACTAAACAACTCCTCAGAGTTTAATGGCTGGCCTGGTGAAAAATCTGTGAGGTTCAAATGGACTCTACTGATTCCCCACTGGCGGTTCTCAGACTGAATTCTGCAGTGAGAGCTGGGGTCAGAAGGCTAGCTGCTTCATACCCCCTCTAATGGCTTTCCTGCTAAAGCTCGTTGAAGGTCAGCTTTGAGCAATATCCAGAATTTTCAATATGGATTTAACATTCCCTGTGAGCTCTTGCCTACAACTGAATCACAGCCTGCTGATATTGAGCGTATAGTATGCTCTAGTCTGCCTTGACTAGCCACATTCATATTATTATTATATTTGTCAGTGGAGTTCTGCGCCAGTGGATTCACTTACCAGACATGCTCTACAAGTGCCACAGTTTAGTATTCAACCACTGAGACATTCTATTGTTTGTGTCCTTTAGCACCGGGGACCGCAGTGCCACTACTTAAAGTGTTTATGTTTGCATAGCGGCATCGGCCTAAATGTCAAACTTATTCTTCAGACAATATTTAGCCTAGAGTTTTTTGGCCTGCTTTCTTTGATAACTAAAATTATGTATGAAAGTTATGCTTGCTATGCTTGAAAACTATGCTTGAGAATTGAAATAGGGTTTTATCACCAGTATTAGCAGTCTTCTCACATGATACTGTTCAATTATTTTTCCAATATTTTGCCACCAGCCTCTCCTTTGAAAGGTCCAAATTCTTTCAAAGATTGCTCAAATACATTTTGCTTTCCCTTATTTGTTTGATTTTGTATAACACATTGTGATTGCCATGTGCTGCTTTGTTGGTTTGGAAAAGAAATGCCTGGGTATTCCACAAAAATTAACCTATCTTGTTTATGTCTTTCAGATACCTTGGAAATGGGGTTCCTGGCTAGGTTCCCCTGCGCTTGGTGCTGCCATTGATTCACTGGAAACATTTTTTGGAGCGCCTTTTCATATGAAACAGGACATGGGATGTAAACGCTTGGACTCTCACCAGCGGCCTGCAAAACAACCCACATATAAATGCTTGTAGCAATTCCACCCTCTTTAAATATAGACACATGAATATCATGTGGGGGCGACCATATTTCAAGTCAAAAATTAGATTCTAAATGACGTTTTCAGTCTACCCTTGGTACTACAAGGTTTCCTCGGAAAAAAGCTCATTAGCATTACCCAATGGAGGGAATCAGGGGAGAGTCAGCGTTGAGAATAGACTCCAAAGAAACTGCACGGTTTTAAAGATTTAGAACAGAAAGCCTTGACTCTTTTTTTCCCGCAGACCTATTTTTGTGAGGGTAGATACACACTCGTATGCAGTGCTAGGAGTAAATCTCCTGTGCAGTGGATTAAAGAGAAGGGGAACATAAGAAAGGGGATTAGGACTAAGCCTAGAAGTTGACGATGAGGCGGTGGAGGTCCACTGTAAGGTCGCCGACGCCCCTGGCTCTCCTGGGGCTTCTCCTCTGGATGGCCACGGCGACAGTGGCCCTGGAGTTCGAGGGGGTGCCCGGCCAGTGGGCGCGCTACAGGAAGTGGGAGGCGGGCGCGTCGGGCGAGCTGAGCTTCACGCTGAAGACGAACGTCACCAAGGCAGTGGTGCTCTACCTGGATGACGGCGGCAACTGCGACTTCCTGGAGCTGCTGATCGCCGACGGGCGGCTGTACCTGCGCTTCGCCATGCACTGTGGCGAGCCGGCCTCCCTGCACACAGAGACGAGTGTGAGTGACGAGCGCTGGCACCGCGTGCTGCTGACGCGCAACTACCGCCAGACTACCCTGGTGGTGGACGCCGAGGCCAAGGCGGCCGAAGCCAAGTCCAAGCGCAGCGAGATGGTGGTGGCCAGCGACCTCTTCGTCGGTGGGATCCCGCCGGACGTTCGACTGTCGGCCCTCACGTCCAGCACCGTCAAGTACGAGCCCCCTTTCCTCGGCCTGATCGCCAACCTGAAACTGGGGGAGACCACGCCCGTTCTTCTGGATAGCCAGAGTGTCATGAACGACCTGGAGTACCTGTGCACCAAGCAGAATCCCTGCAGTAACGGGGGCTACTGCTCCATCCAGGAGGGAGAAGTGCTCTGCGACTGCACCAACACTGGATACAAGGGCAGATACTGCACCGATGGTGAGTGGGCCAACTTACATTATGCGTATTGTGAGATATGGGCTATGGCAGTATTAAAGATAGATCTGTAAAGATGTCTAAAGTCTTATCAAACTTCAAAAGGCTACAGTCTGTTTAGCTGAATTGAAATTTTAAGCAAAAAATGCTTTAGTTTGAAGCCACACAATGTAAAGTTTTTAAAGTTTTAGACTTAGGGTGTTTTCACACTTGGTCTCTAACGCGAACCAAACTGAGACCACCACAGTTTGCTTTGAAGTCCCCGAGACGGTTTACATTATCATATATATATATATATATATATATATATATATATATATATATATATATATATATATATATATATATATATATATATATCTGTAGGCCCACCATGAGCCTAATGATAATAGTTTTATTTATATATATATATACTATTAATATACTTTATATTATATATAAATAAAACTATTATCATTAGGCTCATGATGGGCCTACAGACAGCTAAACAAGTGTGTTCTAACATTAACATCAGGCTGAATATCTTTTCATCCAAGCTATTGGTGACTAGCAATGTAGAAATCAGTGAACTTTGGATTACATTGCTCACCATTTTTTAATGATCTGCTAGGCTATTATCTCTCTTTCGAACTCTTCTTGCAAACATAGTCTACGAGAGACTGCAGCGCAGTTAACGGGCTGCTGTTCACTTGTCATTGTGGACATGAGCCAAAGTTGGACATAGCAACAGTAACCAGGTGGTGCGGGCCTACCACTGAATTAGAAAATGTGATTGGCTGGCGTGTTGACTGACTGTTGTATTATATTGTATTGTATTACAAAATGTATTATAATATACCGGTATATTTCCATGATAATTATTTCATCCTGATAATGAATGATGATGAAAATAGATAACTAACCCAGAGCAACTACATAGAACATAATCGAAAGCAGTAGGCTAGCCTAAGGTCTGAAACCCCCAGAGAAGGTATCGTGTGAACAGGAAGAAAATTGAGGCCCCATCAGAGCTGAAGTGCATCAGAAAGAGAACTGAGTCCTCTTTCAAATGAACTCACAATATGAATACAAAATTAACGGAGTCCCTTTTGATTTGGTCCACTTTCTGGTCCCCTTTTAGTGGACAGAGTTTGGTTCTTTTAAAAGGGACTATATGTGAAAACACCCTTAAATTATAGCATTTTAGCTGCACACTGCAATTTAAAATAAATTAATTTTATCCAAATCCCTTTGAGTTTGGCATTTTAAAATAGTCAATGCTTCAATGCACTTTCTGTACATTTGTACTCCAGTATACAACCTTGGATCAGACTGTGGGCACTGTATTTTGTATCTACATGTAGGTCATGAACTACTGCTCAAGATCTTGTCTGTAGTTCTCCACACTGCTTTACTTACTAAGGAGGTGCACAAGTCTGATTTTTCACGGTTGATTAAAGCGCAGTTGCTACAAATGACTAAACAATTAGTCGGTATGTGGTGTACGCTATGCAAGTGTCATGTATCATAGCAAGTAGATAAATGACGCTGGCTAAATGACGGGTAAATGACGCTAGCTACAGAAAGTTAGCTGTCTGAAATAATGAACCAACATACATGAATGTCAAAAAAATCACCAAAACATGGAATAAAGACATGCTGATTTGATCAGAGCAGATCAAGAGACTAGAGTTTAGATGTGCTACCTCTTATCACACAGTGTTCTGTATTGGGGTGAATAGGTGAATATCTTGGTTAGAGAATTCTCAGGTCGTCACTAGCCAATTCATTTAATTTAGAAAGCAAGAACTGATTTTTCTGTGACATTGAAACTCTAAACTGTGTGTACTTCACACCGGATGTAACGGGAGAAGCGCTTGGAGTATTCAGAGGCTGAACAAATCTCAACAGCGAGAGGAAATGAGTGGATGCTACCTACAGTAGTACAGTAAATGAGGAAAAGTGAAAAGTATTTACAGTCATCCATAACTGAACTGGCAGCTATAAGATGCCGTAGTTCTCTATCACTACAGTCTTAAGGAGACACTGACTAAAGCATCCTTGCTAAGGATTCTTTTCCCTAGTGTTTGTACAAAAGGCACAATTTTTTTTGGTTGATAATGAAAAGGAAAATGTTTTCAAAGTCTGTAACACGTAGAGTGGCACATTATGGATTTTCTGTGTACAGCATCTTTAACATACAGTCCTCTCTGTTAAGGTAACAACACTGAGTCATACTCAGCTAATTAAGGCAATGGCATCATTATGCAAATAGTTTTAGAATACCATCAAAATTCTCATCTGGTAAAATGCATAACAGTGGGCATATATGTGCATGTATTGTGCATATGTATGCAAGGTGTGTCGTTCCTAATAGAGCATTAAGCCAAATACCTCTCCATGGCTGCACCAACAACAACAACAACAACAACACTATTAAAAACATATTCTGTATGCAGTTGTAATTTTCTACATGTTGTTGATTAGCACATGCCACCTATGGACATGGTGACGGTGAGGATGTCTGGCTGACCACAAACTTGCATGCACAAATGTGTAGACAAAGACTCCGCAGCACACCCAGCAGAGCCAGGGACCATATGGCAGTCGAGAAAAACACAAAGGACTGCTGAGATCAGTTATGCAAAGTCCTCAGTTATTGTGGTGACATGGTGCAGAAAGTGCAGGGAGTGCAGAAAGGGTTGGGAGAGGACAGACGTGTTCAAGTCCCAAGACTTCTTTCAGAGCTACTGGAGAGAAGTTGGCAGTGCGGCACAATGAGAAGAACACAGTGGCACCCACACAGCACAATGAAAAATCAGATTACTTGAAAATAACCGATTACTTGAATGTCTTCTGAAAGTTGGGTATTCCCAGTAAATACCATTACAACGTACTCATACAGGTGAATGAAGCAGAAGTGCATCACCTCAATCTTGATTGATTGGAATCATTCAAATTCATGTTTAAGAACATGAATTTGTCATTGAAAACGTAGCCCTATTGATGTAATAAAACATGTCTTAGCTTGTGAATAATAAAGCAAATCTATGCTCACATACACACATAAAAATGTTATCAAATCAACCACAATTTACATGCGATCATATGATGGTGCTGAACACAGCCAGGGCTGCGTCGCTGCCCCCTCAGGTGACTCTTATGCTAGCTTTTACCCTCCCAGCTAAGAGCTGTCAGAGCCAATTAATCCTGCTCGTACCAGAGCAGAAAGAAGGGCAAAGCAATAAATCAAGCCCCGTGTCTTCCTTTTCAAAATGAACATCATGTGTCTGTTGGCTAATGATTTCTGATGCACACATGAAACATGGAGAAAGGGATGGAAAAAAAAGAAGAAAATAATGCTTTGCCAAAGCAGCACTCAGCGCCCAATCAAAACACCATCTCATCCCTAATGTTTGTCTCCCCTGAGCACGACTGCCTCCATTAAGGCACTCCACTCAACTCTTTTCATATACTCAGCAATCTATAGGTCATCCGTGAGCTCGGTGCCATCCATGCGGAGTGCCTCCCACTTCCTCATAAATGATCCATAATAAAAAAAAACAACTGTGTAGTACACAAAAGTGCATATTTCCCCCCAGTACTTGCACATTTACACAAATGCAGTTCATATGTACTGTATGTTGCGAGCTCTCAGTGTTTTTATTGGTGCGGGCTTAGCCTCTGCCTGAGTGAAACTGGTGCTTACTACGGTGGCAGGAGTCCAACCGGTACTGCAGTTCCTTAAAGCAGATCAAGTGTGCACTCCCCCTGTGTTCCTGTTGCATCATGCTGTATCTGTCCATCCTAGCTTTTACTGTAATGAGATGCACCTGATAAGTGCTTGAAGCAGCCCTCATGTAACTGTAGGATAACTGTAGGAATCTTATAGTATCATAGGACAAAATATTATAGGAATATTTTGGACATACAATAGAAGTACTATAAGACTGTGCTGTAGGAACACTGTGAAGAAGGGAGAAGTTAGCGTGACCTAAAAAGAGTTCAAACAACTTCTGTAGATCGCTACCTGAAGCTCTGTGGTCATGCCATAATGTACTCTCATGATAGAGTACACTTTGTATGCCAGCTCATTTCTGCTTGTGACGTCAAACACATATAGGATTTTACCCCGACGCCTGCAGCTGTATTGAAAGCTGTACATTTGTACATTCAGCTGTACATGTATCGTTTCACCAAACCCTCATAAAGGGTGCTCTACATTAAGATTGCATACAGCCACTTTAACATACACGTTAGCTGACAGGTCTGCTGTCACGGCCTTTGTCTCGGCGCCAGCACAGAGAGAGCCTGAGCCGCCCACCACTGCGAGCTGTGTGACTGGACAGGTTGGGCTTTGAAGGTTATGCCTTTTTTCTCTCTCTTTGCCACAGATTCCGCCAGCATGGAGGCTTCCTACTGCATCACAACAATGCTGTCACTTCTTGCCATTGTATCAGTTTCTGTGCACTTGACATTGTACAGATGTATTATGGAATGGGCAAGAAACTGTAGAAAATGTGGATTTTGGCAGGTCTATTAAAAGCAAAGTATTTTTTGAAAGTACATTTGCGTTTGTTAGTACAGAAAGATGAAAGTGACATTACAAGAATATATGGAAAAATATCAACGGACATCATATTGTGTTGAACATCACAAGTTCGCTTTTTAATGATTCTGAAACAAGCGTGCATACCTTTGAGTCTATTCCTCCAAGGTCATTAATTTGCAACACACTTGTATCACCCCATTAAAAAGACCTACTTGGACATTCACCTCACACACCCCGACTTTTGATTAACGAAGTTGCTGCATGTTAAGGCCATTAAATGTACTCTCTCAGAGACCTGGCAAAGATACCAAAATCCTCACTCAAGGGCATGACTGCCTTTGCTTGTGGCATTTTCACATGATGTTTTGAATATTCATGTGAGAGATAGACAGTGGTATAGAGTGAATAGATGGTTATACTGAAATGGTTGTCCTAAAATGCAAAAATACATTCCAGAATTCATTAATTCCAAACAGAGCACATTCTTCTGTGCTGAAAGCATTTTTAACGGTTAAATAAGTGGCTGCCCTTTTCAGGGATAGATTATAAGTGGGTAACTGTGTTTGTTATACTTTTACAGATATGTTAATACTGTATGCTTTCAATGTGTATCTTTGGTTTCAAGGATGCCTTTAACTCGAGGGACCCTCTTTGCCATAGTCGACATCAAAACAGCTTATGTCGTGCCTGCACTGCTCTTGCGAACTGCACCCTCAGGAGAAAACATGTCTGTGTAGATGGCACAGATTTCTGGGTTGGTCTTTGGAGCAGCATGTGTGAGCTATTTGCTTTTGCTTTGATACTGCCCATTTGTTGTTTAACATCGGTTAACGTTAGTGCTAAAAAGCAGGGCTACTCAGCCCCCACACACACACACACACACACACTCACCCCACGGTAATTGGGTTCACTTAATATATTTTTTTTCCTTTAGAAAGACTTTGTAACAACTTCACACAGCACATGAATAGCATGAACTCCAAGAGTTGCTCCCAAACAGAAACGCTCTTGTGTTCTTTAACAGAAATGCTTCACACATAAAAAGAGCCGAAGCATTCTCATTCTCACAGGGCAGCTGGCTGGAGTACACCCCCACCCCACCCCACCCCCCTACTCCTTCAGTTCCACCGTATTTGACGAGCCGCGCAGACATTGTCTCTGCATTGGTTCTGGTTTTCTGCTCTAAATTCATTACAATTCTCTGGGACTTTGTTTCTGTGACAGGCTTTTCTGAGCCGCTGAAAAAAAGCCTGTAAAGGTTAAAGAAGCCTCTGTGATTTATGAGTGTTTGGCGAGTTGACTGCGGTCTGCCGTACAGGGCACTGACGAGCAACAACACAAACATCCTGATTAAGAGATTAACTGTCCCTCCACACTCATTTGCACAGAATTTATATGTGGCTGTTTTGCATGCCCTTGCACTCAATGGCTGTCAGTAAATTGCTCACTTGCATATGTAACATATCTAACTAGACATTCACAAGAGCATGCTCCTTGCTGACAGTCGACTCTATAGATCAACAGTGAAGGCTGCTAATGATGGGGGCACATGTCTATCATTCATGTAAGCCTTTGTTGGTATTTTTATCCCGCTCAAGTCGTGTGCGAGTTGCTATTCGATAGCATCTTAAGTTCCGCTTTAATTAGGCAGAGTAAAATGGCATCCCTGACGTCTTTGTTCCAGTCTAATTCTCGGTTGGTAGCCTCCCCGAATGTGACTCCAGAGCAGAATGTTCTCATTAGCTTCAGGAGCGAGCGTGCTTGCCCTCCAGCGCTTGGACCCCTTCACAATGCCCCTTTCACAGCCACTTTCACCTCATTATCACCATGGCACGGTCGTCACAAACATGCAGCGGATACAACAGAGATCTGACTCACTCCACATCCAGTCATCCACTGTACACACACACACACACACACACAAACAAACACACACACAAACACAAACACACACACACACACACTCACACTCACACCCTCTCTCTCCCTCTTTCTCGCTCTCTCACACACACTCACACGCGCACACACACACACACACCCTCTCTCTCCCTCTTTCTCGCTCTAGATAGATAGATAGATAGATCGATCGATAGATAGATAGTTTATTGATCCCCAAGGGGAAATTCAAGGTCTCAGTAGCATACAGACATCACACACAACATGCACTTACAGCAGAAAAAGTAATATAATAATATAAGTATATAAATATAATTCCACTGCACAATAGAGACAGTAGAAGACAAAAAAATACTAAAATACTAAATATACTAAAAAAAAAACTAAATCAAATATCCACATAGTGTGCTTAAGGATGATCAAGCATGAGGCACTTGCAGTGATAGGGCAGTCACACACTCACACACACACACACACACACACACACACTCTCTCTCTCTCTCTCTCCCTCTTTTTCGCTCTCTCTCACACACACACACACACTCTGTCTCTCTCCCTCTTTTTCGCTCTCTCTCTCTCTCTCTTTCTCTCACTCACACACACACACACACTAACACACTCACACACAGGCACACATAAGAACACATCCTAGATGTGCACAGATGA